>NC_133619.1:447083571-447247543 GCF_048593235.1 Sminthopsis crassicaudata
ACTTCAACCAATGAGCTTGCTCCTCCCAAGCACGCAAGCTCTTTCCCAGGAATTCACAAGTCAAACTACTAGGAAAGGCCGGAATTAGAAAATTGTCAAGTACCGACTTAGCACTTAGTAAAAACCCAATATCTCATTAACTCATTAGCACTTAGTGAGAATCTAACAAAAATGGGTACATGACTTGGGCACAAAGGATGATATTATAAACAAATTAGGAAAGCAAGGGATAATTTACCCATTAGATATTTGGAAAAGGGAGGAATTTATGACCAAAGAAGAACAAGAAGAGAGAAGAATAAAAACATTATGGAAGGCAAAATGAACTACTTTGAGTACATTAAATTAAGAAGTTTTTGCACAAACAAAACTAACAGAACAAAGATTAAAGGGGAAGTACAAGGCTGGGAAAAAATTCTTTATAGCCAGTGTTTCTTACAAACACTTGTTTCTAAATATATGAAGAACTGTATCACATTTATAAGAATACCAGTTCCCAATTTGTAAATGGTATGAACAGATAATTTTTAGGTGACAAAATTAGTCATCTGTAATTATGTGAAAAAATGCTCTAAATCACTATTGATTAGAGAAATGCACATTAAACATCTCTAAAGTAACACCATATACCTCTCAGATTGATTAAATTATGAGAAAATAAAATGATAAACATTGGAGAAAATGCTGCAAAACTGGGACACTGATGCATTGTTGGTGGATTAAATGATCCAATCATTCTGAAGAGCAATTTGATACTCTGCCCAAAATAGCAGTGCTATGACTAGGTCTGTATGCCAAGGAAATCATAAAGGAAAGAAAAGGGCCCACATGAGCAAAAATGTTTATAGCAGCTCTTTTTGTGACAGCAAAGAATTGGAAAAATTTTAGATGCTTAGCAATTGGGGAATGGCTGAATAAGTTGTGGTATATGAAGATAATGAAATATCATTGTTCTATAAAAATGATGAACAAGCTGATTTTAGAAAGGCCTAGAAAGATTTACATGAACTAATGCTGAGCAAAACAAGCATAACCAGGAATACATACATTGTACACAATAACAGCAAGAATATGTGATGATCAACTGTGAAAGACTTGGTTCTTCTCAGTGGTTCAGTGATCCAAAGCAATACCAATAAACTTTGCACATAAAACACTATCTGCATCCAGAAAAATAACTATGGAGACTGAATATAAATCAACATTTTCTATCTTCACTTCTTTTTTCTGTTTTTTTTCTCTCTCTCTCCCATAGTTTTTCCCTTTTGCTCCGGTTTTTCTGTCCCAACATGATTCATAAAGCAATGTGTATTAAAAATAAATTACTTTTAAATATAAAATAGTTGTGGAAACAAACACTGGTAAAAAGAGGACAATATAATCTGTAGTATCATGGTTTTGTAGCATATAACCCTCCAACAAGTGGATCCACAAGGAAAGCAAGAGGACATAAGAGGGAAAAAAACTGAGTCATACTGCATTAAAAAAACATGAAATGCCTCTCTGTTTGAGTACTCTTCCACAACATGGTCCATTCATATTTGGCTTTTCTGCATTTACCTCCTATCCATAAATGTTTCCCATGTTTGTAGCTTCCTGCATTTCTTTAATTTGCATTTGGTCTTCTAACTGCTCTTATGAATTTATTTGTAAGGTTATTTGTCACAGGTTTAAGAGAGAAATGTTTTATTGCTACTTTTCTTACTATGCCATTGCATTAAATTCTTTGCTTTGAACTTATTTCTCTCTCTCTGGTTGACTAGTAAAAGAATAAACATCTCAGTAGGAGATTAGTAAGATAAAAATTTTGAGTCAATGTGTTCCCCCAGAGAATTTTGAGCTTGGTATAGCTTTGACTCAAGGGCTCACAGTTAAGTTGGAAATAATGGTGCCATATCTATGTTTTCTCCATAAAGTTATGACAAATGCTAAGTGAAAGAATGAGAGCCTGAAAAAACAAATACTTATTGAAATCCATGTGAACTATCTAGAGGTATTCCTAGAGGTATTACTAGTTTAATAATTATGTTAAAAGAAGGAATTAGTTTATGCTGGCATGATTTGCTCAAAAAGAATCATGACATTTTAATAGTTCCTGTTTCCCTTCCTAAAGCATCTAAAAACTATAATGCATTCTGAAATAGTTTCTAGGACTTGAATTCAAGTTTACCAGCTCATTTTACAGTAAGTTTAATTTCTGGCTTTTTTTTCATGTCAGCCATTTCTGTGTTTAATCCTTTTGTATCCATTCAGTGAATTTTGTCTTGAAACAAACAAAAATAGTTATATTGTAGCCATGTCACATATTTATTTCCTAGTTCTATTCACTTCATAGTTCATTACATTCATACATTCATCAACCATTATGTAGCTGATAAAATATTTTATTTTCAACTTAGTACATACACAAAAAGTGCTTTTATGAATATTTTGATTTATATGGTAGCATTCTTCTTATCTTTGATCCTTTCTCTTTCTCTCTCTCCCCCTCTCTCTCACTTTTCTTTTCTCTCTCTCCCGCCCTCATTAAGGAAAGGGAGGAGGAGGAAAAGCATCATTACAGATTGAGATAGAGCCCCTTTCCCCTTCTCAGAAATCATAAAACAGTATCTGAAAGTATGGATGCATTCTAAAGATGGGAGAATGGCTTTATTTAAAGTTTAAAACTTAAATGTGGTTTCAACAAGTGAATTAATCCAATTTCAGAAAATGTGATACCACTATCCATCATTTTTGTCAAAGGCACATGGCTGGCCATTATAAATTTATTCTACTGTACTTAACAGTATGCCACAAATACAATATTTAATGTCCCAGGATACTGATTGGTGTGATTAAAGTGTAGATAGATGCCACTAAGGAAGTGATGATTTGTCATGTAATATGGAGAGTGTATTACAGACAAATCAAAGGAAAAAAGATTTATATTACACTATGTGCCAGCTTATGGTAAGTGCTTCACAATCATTATTCATTTAATCCTTACCCAACTCTGAGATATAGGTTCTATTATTGTCTCCATTTTATATATGAGGAAACTAAGATAAACTTGGGCTAAATGGCTTGTCAGGATCGCAAAGTTAATATGGGTCAAAGGTCAGATCTTTCTAATTCCAGGACCAGTGCTCTAAAACTGTGCTATCTAAGTTGGATTTTAACTCAGGAAAAGTAAAGCAATATTGAGGACGGGTAATCTCTTTTTATTTGTATGGAATTTATTTGTCTATTAACTATTTTTATTCTAAGAGAAGACAGACTTGATAGACATTCCAAGTATTATGCCTTCATTATTTCACTGTATTTCACTATTATTTCCCTCCAAAATTGTATTATTGGAGTAATGTGAAATGAGTTTGCAACAGATATTGAAGTGTGTTCTCTTATCTTAGAGATTTGCATTTATAAATTTTCAAACTGGCTCCTAGAACCCAACAGAATGCAGTATACCTAGTAGAAGAAATCTGATTGCTGATTTTTATTAAATTGTGAATATGATATTCAAGCTCTAGGCAATTTAATAGCTCAATATTTTAAATGAATTTTAAACATATTGTTTTACAAAACAGTATATTATTTTTATAAATATGGCTCAGTGCTAGATGCATTAAGGAATTAGTGAGTCAAAATATATATGAGGATTGCTATGGAGAATACATTTTGATACAAATATTTTTGTTTAATAGCTCCAATATAAAGAAAGTAAAATTTGCAAAGAAAATTAGTATGGTATTGTGTATATTATGAAACACTGGGGAAAAGACAATACCAATTTCCTTCAAGGAATTCAGTAGTGCATTTAGATCTATTTACAGATCATTAACAACTTGATGAAGAAATTGAAAGAAAAAACAAGATAAATCATCTATTACTACTTTATATTTCTCATGTGCCTTACATGTGAGTCTCTAAATTTTCTTGAATCTAATCAAATGGGTTAAAACATGTAATTATAGTTTAATTAAATGAATATTTGTGAGTCTAATGATGTTAATTATATTTTGATATTCACTCCATTATCGCAGAACAAATTTCAGGGATGTGTATTTGATCTAGTCAACAAAGATGCCTCTGAGATCATCATTGTACTACTCATCTGTCTTAACATGGTGACCATGATGGTGGAAACAGATAATCAGGATGCCTATACAAGAAACATTTTGTATCAAATCAACCTGGTGTTCATTGGCTTCTTTGCGGGAGAATGTGTGCTCAAACTCATCGGCCTCCGCCAATACTACTTTACCATAGGCTGGAACATCTTTGATTTCCTGGTGCTCCATCTCTCCATTATGGGTAAGGATGTTTGCTTATCATGTGTCATTTTAGACTGTTCTTAAATCAGGCAGGAAAGACCTTAATATTTTTTAAAACTTTTTTCAAAATATCAATAGTTTTGAAGGAAAAAGATTATTTGGCAGGGGTGGGGGAGAAATGTGTCACAAAAGTCTCATGTTGATCTGTGCCTTAAGTTCTGAGGCAAAAGTAGGAGAACAATAACTAAATCAGTAAAAGTTATCAGTAAAGGAACCTCTCGTGTAGAGATAGAGAAGAAAAGTATGCATATGTGCCAGTTTCCATGCTGGCAACAGAGCTGTAGTCATTCTTAAATATTACTTGTCTCCTTTGAAGGTAGTTAATTAATTCCAGGCACACCAATTAAAACAAAAATTTATAATTATATTTTGAAATTAAAAATATTTATACCATCTCTATTTTATTTCTATTATTAAAAAGGAACTGCTGGAATAAATGAGCTTAATTATTTGATATATTCTTAAATACTAATATTTTCTAATATGAGAATAAAGACAGAAATTTGTATTTATTTAGCATGCCTGAAGAAAATTTTTACAGCAAAATTGCTGTATAAATTACAGGACTGAGGCTTGAGTGAGGACAATAATTTGGGTAATTTCAAGCACAGTGTAACAGAATTCTATTACTTCTCATTCAACTGTATGAGTGAGTGGGATGGACCAAATACAATAAGATAAAATTGAATAGAAAAATGTAAAGACTGATGCTTGGATTCAAATGAACTTACCTCACAAATGTAAAATAGATAATAGTTCATCATAAAAAGTTTCAAGGATTTAGTGGAGTTCAAGTTCAACTTGAATCAAAAGTTTGACATAAACAAACAAAATTATAGCTATCCCTGAAAACACATTTTGTGTGTGTGTGTGTGTGTGTGTGTGTGTGTGTGTGTATGTGTGTGTGTGTGTGATAAAGAGACAAACACAGAGAAAGAGAAAGAAAGTCTTGCTGTACTTTATCTTGATTGAATCATATATGGAGGACTGTGTTCAATTCTGGTTCCAAAGTTCAAGAAAGATAATGGTAACCATATTAATAAATGGGTGAGTACAGGGCAAACATCCAAGAGATCATGATAAATGAGTATTGCCTGGAGGATTAATTGAAGATGTTTATTCTAAAAAGAGAGAAAGAAAAAAATACTGAAGAGATATGAAATCAACTAATTGTTAAGATTCTTTGTATAAGAGATATTAAAACTTATTCTACTTAGTTCAGGACAATAGAAGCAGGAACAACAGTGGGAGCTCTGGGAAAGATTTGGTCTTTATATAAGGAAAAACCTGCTTACAATTAAAGCTATCACAAATGTAATGAGCTTCTTAGAAGGTAGAAGGCTCCCCTCAACTTTTCAGATAAAGACTGGATAACCACTTTTTAATGATTAATCATTTTTATCTTTGTATCACAAGCACTGAATTTAATATATGTGTTATGATTATAACTGAATACTATAGAGAAAATTCTTCTTAAGATTCAGACTGTCCTGTATGATCTCTTATTTCCTTTCTAATTCTCTCATTTAAAATTCCATATTTCTATGTGTCAGTATTCAGGATCCTCCATTTTAGAACTTGGGTATTGAATTCTATGTTTATGTTGCATAGATTCAACCTAATATATTACAGATCCTGTGGTAAACTCTAGGGATAAAAATAAAGGCAGTAAACAGTTCCTGATATCAAAGACCTTACAGTCTAATGGAAGAGACAGTATTCAAAAAAAAAACTATGTGGAAAACAAGGTATATAGAGAATAAATTAGAAATAATCAACTGAGAGAAAGCACTAGAAATAACAGGAATTGGGATAAGCTTCAGGATTTAAGGAATCTAGGAATCCCAATAGGTGGAAATGAGGAAGGAGAGCATTCTAGTCATAAAAACAGCTAGAGAAAATGGCAAGAATAGAGAGCCATCTTCTTTGAGAAACATTTAAAAGGACAGTGTCATTGGATTATAGAGCACTTTGAGGGAAGGCAGAAGTTAAGTTTTAAGAAGAGTATAAATGACAGCAGTAAAAATTATGTAGAAGCCAAATGTAATTTCTTTCTGTCACATGTCTAGGCCTAATATTCATGAAGGATGTTAAAGAATACCACTACTTTATTAGCTTTAGTTAAATAAAAATCATGATGTCATACTTTGAATACTCTGCCAATCTTCCACAAAACAGAATAGTATATGCAAATTTATTAAGTACTTATTTAGAGATCACACCATCTTTTATCATCTGCATCCTATATAATTTTTTTTAAATTTTATATTTCACTAACTCCAACACAAACCTTTAGGCTCAAACTGGATGGACTTTCTGTTTCCTCTCTGCATAAAGATATCTTATGTCTTTATATCTTCAATATGCCATGTATTTTATCCCAGATTCACATTTCTTTATTTCCATCTATTAAAATTCAACCATCATTCATGTAAGGTCTAGAAAAAAAGTAAAAGAAACATCTTTTGTATACCTAGAGCATGTGGCCAAAACATGATAAAGAACAAAATTGATAACAACTACGCATACTTAATAATTCACTTGGCTCAAAATGACAGTTCTAGAAGAATTTCTTGAGTATTATCAGTGATTCTGAATACTGGGACAAGAAATTGATGGCCAAAGAGGCATACAGTTTCAGTTTTTGTCATTGTCTTTCATCAAAGGTACTGAATGAATAAGAGAAAATAGTTGTAAAACAAATAGCTAAGTAAAAATGTGGTATTGGCTAAACTGATAAGATGTCTAATAAATTGATTATGCTTGAAATTTTAAATTGATTGATTCCTGCCCAGAAATGCAATATATCATTTGTAAAAGGCTAGTAATATAATAACTGCCGAAAATCAAATGAAAAGTTCTCATACTAATGGTGGCAGTTATAGAAGTCTGACTATATATAGTCCCAAATTTAGACATTATATGGAGGTGTTTTTTTTTTTAAAGAAGGATAGACATTTACTGAAAGGGCCAGTAGTAAAACTAACAGATTCAAAGATCTGTTCATAAATTGATCAGAGAAGAAGCAACAAATGAGGACCTAGAGATCCAAATAAAGGAGGGCAAATCTGACTTCATGGTTATTTCTGAGACTTAGTAGACTAGAACCTGTACTTGGATTAAACTCTGGATATGTGTATCTTATTCCACATGGAATGAATAAATCAAGGCGGGAAAGTTGTATATTAATAAAATATGTTGAAACACAAGAAAAAACATAACAATATTTGGTAAAGGTCAGTCATGGAAAGAAACAAATGATTGTATCATTGCAGTATATTATATTATAATGTTTCTAGATGGGAAGAAGATATAGATGAGAATTTAGGGAAATGGATCACAAGCCTGGCATAGAAGTATGATAAAGTAATAATGATCAAGAACTTTAATTATCAATACAGCATTTGAAACTTTCCCTCTCTTGCTTTCTCTCCTTTTCTCTGTGTTTGTGTCTCTCTGTATGTGTCTTTCTCTGAGTCTTTCTGTCTCAATCTCTATCTCTGTCTGTCTGTTTCTATCATGCTCTCTCTCTCTCTCTCACTTTCTCTCCTTCTCCCTTCCTCCCTCCACCTTCTTTCCTGCCATCACTCTTTCCATCTTTGAAGCCAATAAAATGATGATACCTGGAAACAAAAGGACTACTTACTTAATAGTTTTCTCTGAAAATAATATAATCTTTATAGCAGAAATTATAGAACCAAACTGATTAACCAGGAAGTGATATCAAAGACATGAAGAGATAATAAGAAAACATCTGCCTATCCATTTTCATTGCCCAAATGAGCTGCATCCTTGTGTACTGAAACATCTGGCAGATGTGATTGTTATGTGACTGTCAATACTTGAAAGATTATAGGAAACAAAAAATACAGGATTATAAACTGATAACTGGACTTCAGAAACTATCTATTCCCTTTCTTCTAATCCTTTATTTTGCATAAAAGGAAAATGAGTATAATAGAGGTTGAATGACTTAATCTTGGTGAAATAGCTAGTTTTGGTCATAATACTCAATTTGAAATCATATTATCTTGATTGCAAGTCTGGCACTTTCCTTCTAACACAAGGCTGGAGAAGGACAAAGATGTCTCAATAATAAGAGAGGGGCAGAATATAGTTTTCCACAATAGGCCATGGATTTTTATTTTCACCTTGATTTTAAGACAAATAATAGGGTGATTGATTGACAAGATCCTTGATAAACAGCTAGAGAAGGAAGCAGTCATTACAAAGATCCATCATGAATTTATTCAAAATAGTTCATGTCAGACTAACCTCACTTCATTTTTTGATAGCATTACTACACTAGTAGAAAAGAGGAATAGTGTGAATGTACTTTACCTAGATTTAAACTAAGGTTTTGGTAAAGTATCTCATATTAGTCTTATACTGAAGATAGAAAGAGAATATAGATTTGAGAATACAATAAGTTTTAATTTAGAACTGCTTGGCTAGCCAAGCTTTTTTATTATTATAGTTTTTTTAATTGACAAAACATATGCATGGGTAATTTTGTAACACTGACACTTGCAAAAACTTCTGTTCCAATGTTTCCCCTCCTTCTCTCCATCCCCTCCCCTAGATGGCAGATAGTCCCATACATGTTAAATATGTTGAAGTATAAGTTAAATACAATATATGTATACATATTTATGCAGTTATCTTGGTGCACAAGAAAAAGCAGCTTTAGAAAGAAGGTAAAAATGACCTGAGAAGAAAAACAGAAATGCAAGCAAACAATCACAGAAAGAGTAGAAATGCTATGTTGTGGTCCACACTCATTTTCCAGTGTTGTTTTGCTGGATGTAATTGATTCTGTTCATTACTGACCAATTGGAACTGATTTTGATCCTTTCATTGTTGAAGATAGCCACTTCTGTTGTTGAAGTGTATAATGATCTCCTAGTTCTGCTCATTTCACTTAGCATCAGTTCATGTAAATCTCTCTGGCATCTCTGAAATCATTCTATTGGTCATTTCTTACAGAACAATAACCTTCTATAATATTCATATACCATAATTTATTCAGCCATTCTCCAATTGATGGGCATCCATTCAGTTTCCAGTTTCTAGCCACTACAAAAAGGGCTGCCACAAACATATTTGCATATATGAGTCCCTTTACCTCCTTTAATATCTCTTTGGGATAAAGTCCAGTAGTAATTCTGCTGGGTCAAAGGTTATGCACAGTTTGATAACTTTTTGAGCATAGTTGCAAATTGCTCTCCAGAATGGTTGAATCCATTCACAATTCCAGCAACAATGCATCAATGTCCCAGTTTGGGATAGCCAAACTTAAAGAGTTGGTTAATTATTCACTATCAGAAGAATAAGAATACTGCAGGAGAGAACATTAGATGTCCATGCTTGGCCCCATCCTAATTAATATTTTGTCTGTGACTTGAAAAAGATATAAATGCTATGTTCATCAAACTTTCAGTTAATATAAATTTAGGAAGAATGATACCCAATACACAAGATGACACAAAATTCAGTGTAAATAAATGTAAAATCTTTCACTAGAGTTAAAAAAAACTTTTATATGTGTAAAATGAAGAAGATATAATATAGTCATTGTTCTAGAATTGTTAGGGTTTTAGTAGACTATAAGTTCAATATGAATCAGCAGTGATATGTGGAAACCAAAATAACTGTAATGTTAGATTATGTTAAAAGACATATACTCTAGGAGGAAGATAATAGTTCACTGTAATGTCTTTATCCAACATCATCTGAAGTAATGGGATTCGTGGTTCCCATTAATAAATGGGAAGAAGCCCAGAAGAGAGCAACCTTAATAATGGTGAAGGACTTTGAACTTCAAATATCAGGTAAAGGAAATTGGCATAGGAGACTCATGAGATATAGGCAGCTTTCTTCACCTATTTTAAGGATAATCATACAAAAGAAGGATAAGATTTGTTCTCTTTGGCCCCACAATTCAGAATTAGGAATAATGAAATGAAGTTGCAGAAAGAGATTTAAACTTGTTGTCACATACACACACACACACACACACACACACACACACACACACACTTTCCCCCCCAAAAAAAATTAATAAAGCTACCCAAAAATAGAATGGGTTGTTTTGAGAGGCAAGTCTGACTTAAAAGTTACTAGAAATTCTTTCCACCTTTCAAATCTGGTATCTGGATTTGTTCCTCCCACTTCTTTATACCTGTTTTTCAACTCTAGCAGAAATCTACCACTCTTAATGGTATTCCTTCTCTTCAGTCATTATCTGACTCTATTGTCTTTGAAAAGTTTAGAAAAGCAAGCAAGTTCTATTTCTATTTGCCTTTTTGGATCCCACCTTTATCCAAGGTAGCTAAAAAGGATTATGAATAGTGGCCTGAATTACTTCTCAAAGAAGCAAGAGAAGAAAATCAAATCCAAGATTTATGAACTCATGCTGGATACTTAAACATGTTCCTTTTCATATTTTTCTACAGTTGTATTACAACCGCATTTGACAGACAAATATTTCCTGACCTATGCCCAGATGCAAGTAATTCGTCTCATCAGGTGTGGACGAATTCTGAATTTCATTAAAGGAACCAAGAGCATAGGTGTGTTAATTCATGCTCTGATGCTGTCCCTTCCTACTTTGTTGAATATTGTGCTTTTGCTTCTCTTAATTATGTTTATCTATGCTATCCTTGGGATGTCTCACTTTGCCTATGTTAAAAAAGATGTAGGAATTAATGATATGTTCAACTTTGAAACCTTTAGCAATAGTATACTTTGTCTCTTCCAAATTACCACATTTGCTGGTTGGGATGGCCTGCTAGAACCAATTCTTAACACAGGCCCACCAGACTGTGACCCTGAAAAAATTCACCCAGGAAGTTCTGTTAAAGGAGATTGTGGAAATCCCTCCTTGGGGATTTTATATTTTGTGAGTTATATTATTATATCCTTTCTGGTACTTGTAAACATGTTTGTTGTTGTTATCTTGGAGATTTGCAGTGTTGTAACTGAAGAAAATGCTCACGCTCTGAGTGAGGATGCTTTTGACAATTTTTATGAGGTTTGGAAGCATTTTGATCCCAGTTGTACCCATTTCATACACTGCAGTCAGCTTTCTGAATTTGCTGCTTCACTGGATCCACCTCTTCTTATAGCAAAACCAAACAAAATTCAGCTCACAGCCATGGATCTGCCCATGGTCAAAGGTGATCGAGTTTTCTGTACTGATGTCTTAATTGCTTTTATAAAGTATGCTATGGGAGAAAACACAGAGTTTGACTGTCTCCATTTACCAATGCGTAAGCAGTTTCTATCATCTTGTATTTTTGAAATTTCTTATGAACCAGTTACAACTACTCTAAAACGAAAACAAGAGGAGGTATCAGCTCTTGTTATTCAGCGTGCTTTTCGACTTTTCCGCTTAAAGCAAAATGTGTTAAGCATATATAATGTCAAAAGTGAAGAAAGGGAGAAGCTGGCTGTTAAAGAAAACATAGTATTTGATAATGTTAATGAGAATTCATCTCTAGAGAAAGTACGTGATCTGAGCCCTTCTTCCAGTCCCATATCTTTGAATAGAGAGAAACATGAAACAGACCAAAAAGAAAAGGAAGACACAGACAAAACTGACAGGGAAAAAAGAAAATAGGAATTCCATTTTGAAAACAATTGGTTACCATATATAAAAGTGGACATACAGACAAACAAAAAAACCAAAACATGTTGTTGATGCTTCTAACAGTGTAGAAACTTTATTGAATAACTGTGATTTAGTATTAAAGTAACTTTGGTAAGGGTTGTCTATTTGCACTAATTTATGCATGATCAGAAAAAGATAAAAAGGCTTTTCAAAATGGGAGAGATCATGGACTGAGAAGTAGAATCCACAATGTGATGCCCTGTATAGCATAAATGATATATAAATATTTGTCAACAAGGTTTTTCTCAAGCTTTCACAATGTAAAATGTGGCGCTTCTTGTGTACTAAGTATCTGCAGCTTATATATCATGAATGTATGTTTGTCTTGCGAAATTACTGTCATATTTCTCTGCCTACCAACAAGAACTGGATTATCTTAAGTATTATTCCTTTGTGAAGACTATGGATATATAACTTTTGGTCTCCAAATCCTTATTTTCCTCACAGGTATCTGTCCTGTGCAATTATATAACAATGAAATATTGATTAATATGATGATTATTGTCTCTTTACTCCTTACTCCCTCTCCAAAAAAAACCCTATATTTTTTATATTTATTTACCTATGTGCTAGCTTCACTCTAATAGAATGTAAGCTTTCTGAAGAAGGAAAGATCTTTTTTCATTTTGTCTTTCTGTTCCTAACATAGAACCTAATAAATAATATGTGCTTAATAAATGTTTGCAAATTTAATTATGGATTATTCTTTTGACAATATAATTAAATATCACTTTATTAGCATCAGTTTTCCTAAAACCAACACCTAATTGCTAAAGTACTTTGAGAATAATTTTACTATTTTTAAAGATATTCTGCCTTTTAATAGTTGTTCAAATGGTAATTGTCAAATCTTCATCCTCCCAAAAGTAATATGATTTGTCATACATGCATAAAATTTAGTCATTTACTTTCAGAATACACTCTCAAATCCTTCCATGTTTTCCTTTCACAAGTACTACATTATCCTAGGACAACTTTCAACAATCATTTTTGGTGTTTCCACAAGTTGGTTAATTAGCAGAATGTTAATAAACTTATAATAGTCTTTATGCTGATGTTAATTCACATTAGCAAAACAAAATATAATGATATCCTTTTTAGATAATCATAATAGGTATATCTTATTTTGGTTTGATATTTTGTGAGATAAATAAGCAATCTAATATAATGTGTTTATCAATTTGAACTTCAACAAATGATTTACTGATTTTCATAGATCTATAGATTGTTAAAGCTGGAAAGCAACTTAAAAGTTCATTAACTTCAACCTCCTCTTTTTATAAATCAATAAACTTTATTTAGCAACACTGTGGATAAAACATTTCTGAATATCTTTAGTTAGATAAAGTTATCCTTGACAATAGCCAAATTCAAGAAAGTTTAGTGGTTTGAAAAAAAAAAAAAGGTTTTCTGTCTCTTACTCATAGAAAAAAGTTCTGAAAACATTAGAGAGCCTTAAAGAAAGGAGACATATAGAAGTCTATATTCTTAGAGTGATAGATAGATATTTTTTGCATCTGGGTCTAGCATAAGAAACTCCCCAAGGCATTCTCAGTGTTAGGCAGAGGGGATCTCAATACTATGGAAATATGCAAATTCCATGGAGGATCAGCAAAAGCAGTAGCTGAAAAGGCTGCTTACCCACCTCCAACCTGAGAAGGTAAGTGTTTTGGCTTCGTGTTATAACACATTATTCTTAGCAACTAGGTAAAAAAAGTTAAAAACAATAGCTAATAATAGATTTCTTTATAATTGTAATGTAAAAAAAGACTGATTACTGGGAAATGAGTGATGATTAAAAACACTTATAGCAAACATATTTGGGAGTAAGTGGGGAAAGGGCTTTCAATCATGGCCATCACCCACAACAAAAAAATCAAAATATCATACCTGAAAGGGACAGTGGAAGAAGAATTCCAGTAATTGAGTTTAAGATTGAATTAAATTGGAATCAATGAAACTCCCTTCTAGACCTATAAATTATCAAAGCAAAAAAAAAAAAAAAAATACTTAGTGAGCATGTTGTCTTAACACATTTACATAGAGAAGAAAAGGCCCACACTCACCATCAGAACTAAAACAAAAACCCAGCTTTCCTGACTCCTGCTTTTATTCAGATTGTCCAGAAATAGGGCTTCTTTCAGTAATATGATAGGTAAACATTTCTAAAAATATCATAACACTAATACAGTAGAGACTATTTTGTTCTATTATCTTAATTGCAATTTCTTTTTTAATAATTTAATTTTTATTTTAAGATTTAAAAGTCTTCAGAAGTCTCTCATCAATGACAAGGAAATGTACTATTCCATTTACTTCTGGTTCTAGCTCCTCTAAATAGTAGATCAAGGTCACCCTCTAAATATTGCCCCCATAGGCCTTCAATAGTCACTCAATGCTGAGTCTCAGGTGTGGTAAAGAAGATTTAGATTTTCTGGAGATGGAAGGAGCCACTATTCTAGCTGTACCTGATCTAGAACTATATTATAAAGCAAAAGTCACCAAAACCATTTGGTATTGGCTAAGAAATAGACCAGTTGATCAGTGGCATAGGTTAGGTTCACAGGGCAAGATAGTGAATAAAAATAGCAATCTAGTGTTTGACAAACTCAAACATCCCAAATTTTGGGATAAGAATTCAATATTTGACAAAAGCTGCTGGGAAAACTGGAAATTAGTATGGCAGAAACTAGGCATGGACCCACATTTAACACCACATACTAAGATAAAATCAAAATGGGTCCAAGATTTAGGCATAAAGAACGAAATCATAAATAAATTGGAGGAACATGGGATGGTTTACCTCTCGGACTTGTGGAGGAGGAAGGAGTTTGTGTCCAAGGGAGAACTAGAGACCATTATTGATCACTAAATAGAATATTTTGATTACACCAAATTAAAAAGTTTCTGCACAGGGGCAGCTAGGTGGCGCAGTAGATAGAGCACCAGCCTTGAATTCAGGAGGACCCGAGTTCAAATCTGGTCTCAGATACTTAACACTTCCTAGCTGTGTGACCCTGGGCAAGTCACTTAACCCCAGCCTCAAAAAAAAAAAAAAGTTTCTGCACAAACAAAACTAATGCAAACAAGATTAGAAGGGAAGTAACCAATTGGGAAAAAATTTTTACAGTTAAAGGTTCTGATAAAGCTTCATCTCCAAAATATACAGAGAATTGACTTTAATTTATAAGAAATCAAGCCATTCTCCAACTGATAAATGGTCAAAGGATATGAATAGACAATTTTCAGACAATGAAATTAAAACTATTTCCACTCATATGAAAGAGTGTTCCAAATCACTATTGATCAGAGAAATGCAAATTAAGACAACTCTGAGATATAATTACACACCTGTCAGATTGGCTAAGATGACAGGAACAAATAACGATGATTGTTGGAGGGGCTGTGGGAAAACTGGGACACTGATGCATTGTTGGTGGAGTTGTGAAAGAATACAACCATTCTGGAGAGCAATCTGGAATTATGCTAAAAAAGTTATCAAAATGTGCATACCCTTTGACCCAGCAGTGCTACTACTGGGCTTATATCCCAAGGAAATACTAAAGAAGGGAAAGGGACCTGTATGTACCAAAATGTTTGTGGCAGCCCTTTTCATAGTGGCTAGAAACTGGAAAATGAATGGATGTCCATCAATTGGAGAATGGTTGGGTAAATTATGGTATATGAATGTTATGGAATATTATTGTTCTGTAAGAAATGACCAGCAGGACGAATACAGAGAGGCTTGGAGAGACTTACATCAACTGATGCTGAGTGAAACGAGCAGAACTAGGGGATCATTATACACTTCAACAATGATACTGTATGAGGATGTATTCTGATGGAAGTGGATATCTTCAATATAGAGAAGAGCTAATCCAATTCCAATTGATCAATGATGGACAGAATCAGCTACATACAGAAAAGGGACACTGGGAAATGAGTGTAAACTGTGAGCATTGTTTTTTTTTGTTTGTTTTGTTTTGTTTCTCTTCCCAGATTATTTTTACCTTGCGAAAACAATCCTTCCTTTGCAACAACAACAACAAAATTCGGTTCTGCACATATATATTGTACCTAGGATATACTATAAGATATTTAATATGTATGGGAATGCCTGCCATCTAGGGGAGGGAGTGGAGGGAAGGAGGGGAAAACTTGGAACAGAAGGGAGTACAAGGGATAATGTTGTAAAAAAAATTACCTATGCATATGTACTGTCAAAGAAAATGTTATAATTATAAAAATTAATAAAAAAAAAAACAAAAAAATGATTAGGGCTTATTTCATCTAACAGAATTTTATCCCAAATTTAAGAGTCCAGGTCTGTTCTCATCAGCAAATTGGGTTACCACTTTATCACATATTGTACTACAGTGTGTGTGTAACAGTTTATGATAGCTAAATCTTAAGTTTGCAATGTTAATATGTTGTAAATCAGCAAATGCTATAAATCAGGGCTTAATATGTTGTTTTGTTGATAATCTGAATTTAAGAAAATTATAGAGAAAATATTAACAATACCAATTAAACTTTAAAGAGTTTTTATACATACTTATCTTAAAAACCAGTTATCAGATATTTCCTAGAACAATATTGGTTCTAAGACTCAAGTCATCCTCCCTCCCTACAATTCTTCTCAACAATTTGAATCACAAGACACAGCTCACCTTCCAAGCCCACTAATTTCCAAATTCTTAATATGTACACACCCCATGAGAACTATGGGCTTATTTTGGATAGTAGTAAAACCTAAAATCCTCTTTGAGGGCAAATAGATCTAACAGGTTGTCCCTCCCAGGCAACTTTGACAAATATAAACCTCTCTTGTAGATGTAGCTATTTTTGTGTTCAAGAGACCCATTACTTTTTCCTTTAAGTCTAGACTATATTTACCTTAAGGAAATCTCTTTCTGGCATCATATTCTCTGCAAAAGTTGTCACCCTATCTCCCGTGGCAAAAATCCTTTTTTCCTTTGCTTTTTAAAATTTCTTCAAGACTCATATCAAAAACTAACTTTTATCTGAAACTTTTTAGTACTATGACTCCTAGAGTTGGTCCTCCTTTGATAAATTTGTGTTTATTGTGTAGGGATTATGTATTAACAAATATCTTGTGATATTATCTCCCCTGCAGAATGTAGATTCCAGACAGCAGAAGCAATTTCATTGTTGTTTTGGCATCCCCAATGCTTACACAATATTTATCACATAGCTGATGCTTTTAATTTTCTGAATTCTGCTATCTATACAATAATCATCTGGTTTTCTTTGTACATTTTCATAGAAACTTGGACCTAATCTCTACTTCTTCACTGTTCCAGATATATGATCTCCTAATATTTCTACACCATGATTTCCCTATAGCAGTTTTCATATATTATAAATGCATGTAAGTAATTGAATGAGAATTTTGCGGGGAAGTTTTGCAGAAAACAAGACACAGAAAGGCCAGCAGACTACACAGAACCCATGACTAAATTTTACAATAAAATACTGTAAAGACCCAGAGAAAGAAAAAAAATCAGACTATTTCTTCTCTGGTATGAAGAAAAGGCCAAAAAAGTATGTATTTTTCAAGATTTCAGGAGCACTGCTCCTAACTAGCACTACCTCTAGTGTAGAAGGTATAAACTATACAGTTACATCAAGTGTGTGCAGGGTTCTGTGAGAAAAGATGGGTATTAACAACATTGCTTTCTCTAACATTAAATATGGAGTCTGAATTTTTAAAAATGATTTTATTATAATTATCTATATCAAAAAGATTTAATATGCTGACATTTCTATGTTTTTCCCTTTAAACAAAGGCATTTAATACTTTTAGGGGTCCTAATTATCCTTTATAGGGAAATTCCAAATTATTTGATGTTCAAATAAGTTTGAGAAACACTACCTTAACAGAATAACTCCCCAAAACAGTTCTACCATCTTTTTGAAATCTCAGATAAAAAAAAAGTTTCTCCAATAATGTATCATTGACAGCAAGTGTTAAAAAGTTCATTTCTTGCTCCATATTTGTAAAGTTTAGGACAAATTCTAACATCTTACTTCCCTGTCCTTTCTTCCATACTCAAGTAGAATTTAGCCAAAAAGAAAAAAAACTGCAAAGGCCCCAAAACATTCCTATTTTAGCAATGGAAAAGAATACACATTATCCACCCAGTGGATTCCATAACTACAGTTGTCTGAGAAAAGTCTCCTAAAGACTGAGTGAAGAAGTTGTGATCACCTAAAATCACAACTGTCAGGAATGATGTATCTTTAGAGAATCACTCTGAGTAATAACTGGGCTTTATCTCCCTTCCCAGTCAGCTGAGGATGCTACTGCTGGAGACAATAGAAGTGATGACTGTTAACCTCTCAAAGATGAGAAAAAAAGAAAGTCAAAAGAAAAGCAGAGTCATTTATTGTAAAAGCAAACTGGATCAACAAAATAATTAAATTCCATTTCATTGCATTCCATTGAGCAAATGTTTGGGTACTATTTTATGGAGGAAGGCAATACACTGAAGAGTATCACATGACACCATAGTACTAGAAATGGTTTCCATAAGGGGGCAGCAAGATCTAGATATGGAGATGTATTTAGGCTTATTGCTGTTCTTCAGTTATTTCAGTCATGTCAGACTCTTCATGACCCCATTTCATGTTTTCTAGGCAAAGATACTGGAATAGTTTATCATTTCCTTCTCTGGATCATTTTATAGATGAGGAAACTGAGGAAAATATGGTTAAGTGACTTCTCCAGGGTCACATAACTATCAGAGCCTATATTTGAACTCAGAATAATAAATAAGTCCTACTGACACCAGCTTTCTATCTCTTCAGCTTAGAGGGGATCATTGATTTCAATTCCTTTATTAACAAGTAAGAAAGCAGAGGCCCTAAAGATGTATGCATGATTCACAGGATCACAAAACTATTAAGTATTTGAGGTGGGATTCAAACACAAGTGTCCTGGGTACAATGCCATTAATCTATTAAGAGTTAGGAAAATGAAAAATTCACTTTAGAAAATGAATAATGAAATTTTAAAATGATTATATAAGAAATGTTTCCATTCTTATATGAATTAACTAAAGTCATTCAGAAAATTCACATATATAAAATGGCTTATTATTCAATATATTTAGATAGCTGAGGCCTGTCATACATAACAGCATACTGCAGATAATGAGTTGGGCTTATAATATTAAAATGGCAAGAAACCAGGACAAATAGGAAATTGTACAGTGTTTTCAGTGATTCCATATTGGTTGTTGGCATGAATTGTCTGCCTCTCTTAGGTAGATGATATATTGGATACAGTTCCAAATCTTGCATTTGGAAGACCTGTGTTCAAATCTATCTTCATATTAGAGATTTGAGCCTGAAATAGTCATTTATCTTTTAAAAAAAGTTCCCATATCTGTTAAAATACCATGATATTAATAGTTCCTATCACCCAAAGTTGTTTTGAGTACAAAATGAGATAATACTTGTAAAACACTTTCTAAACCTTAAAGCTTATATAAATGCTTGCTATTACTATTATTACTATCTTTAATGTTAATTTTCACTGATTTTATATGGTCATATGTGGAGGGCTGGAACAATGCAGAGAGTTGGAACTCTGAAAAGGTATACTTGAATCCAGAACAACAGAGTATTTAAGACTAAATACCTATTTAATGTGATAAAATGGTTCTATAAACATATATTTACATGATATGGTGATGTGATGGCTCTCCTCAATTCTGCTGAATGTGTTGTGGTGAGGTAATCCTAGTGAAGAATTGGAGGGCTGAGGGACTCTGAAGAGTCTCTCTTCATCAGTGCACTCAGGAGGGAAGACTTTAGGCTCCAGACTCCAGAGTCTTGGATCCATCTTTGATGAGCCATGTGCCAACTTGCCCTGCCTCCTTCTCTTCCCCTCCTAAAGACCAAGGACTTGACTGATCCTGACTCTGACTGATCCTGAGGCCATCTAGAAAGCTAGCCCAGACATTATAGTCATGAATCACAAAATACACCACTTTAACAGAATTAAAGTTGCACACAATTCACAGTTTAAAAATGAACAGATAATTTACAAATAAGGATACAAATAAGGAAAATTAAAATATAGCATATTTCTATAAAATTATAAATATCTATTTCTAGTGATATAAGGTAATGTCAGTGGAAGGGAAGTAGGAACAAAGAAAGGGAGGAGGGAAGAAGGAAAGAAAGAAGGAAGGAAGGAAAGAAGGAAGGAAGGAAAGAAGGAAGGAAGGAAGGAAGGAAAGATGGAGGGAGGGAGAGAGGGAGAGAGGGAGAGACAGGAGGAAGAAAGAAGGGAGGGAGGGACAGAAGGAGGAGGGAAAAATGAGGAAAGCATTTGAACAAGAAAATATGTTATTTCTCAGGATAATTTTGACTGCTTTGTGATAGCTGGATTAGAGAGGAGAGATGTAGGAAAATAAACTAATTAGGAGATTATTATAGAAGTCTTAATGGAAAGTGAGAAGCACAATCAGGGAGGAAAGTGAAAGGACATGAGATTGAAAAATTAGAATCACCATCTGATTGGTTATAGAAGGTTAGGAAAAAATAGTCTAGCTTATTGTATTCGGCACAAGATGAAACCAATTCCATTGGTTCTGTTATTCCTTTCTCTGAAGAGAATTTGTGGTCTGTCTTATTCAAAGATAAGGTTTTTGTTTTTATGTTCTTTATGTTTTCTGTTTCTTTGTATAGAAATATAAATATAGGACAGATAAGTGTCATTATAGATAGAGTGAGAGCTATAGAGCAAGCCAGAAAAATCACCTTCCTCAGTCCAAATCTGGCCTCAGATACTTATTTGTGTGACCATAGGCAAATCACTTAATCTTGTTTGCCTCAATTTCTTCATACATAAAATGAGCTGGAGAAGGAAGTAGCAAGTGACTTCAGTATCTTTTCCAAGAAAACCCCAAATAGGGTCACAAACATTCAGACATAACTGAAATAACTGAACATAAAAATGGTTCAATTATTACAAGAGTGATCAATTTTGCTTAGTAGACAGTAATCAAATATTAATCTTGCTACTTGTAGATGACGCTTAGCATTTTTCTTCTCACCTCCATTTTATATATAATCTCAGAATTATTGAACTCAGTTACCAATTTCTATGGTAAGTCTTTCTTCATCCCCTCTCCAACTAGTAATTAATTTTTTACATAATCAATATTGTATTTATCTTCAAATTTATTCTACATACTTTGGCATGTATATGTTGTCTCTATAAAGAAAATATAACCTCTCAGAAAGAAGGTACTTCCATATTTTTTATATTTCTATATTTTCACTGCAATAAATTGTCTGGTTTAGGATAAATATTTACCAACTGATTGAAGTCATAACTATTCTAGGTATAATATAAGGCCTACAAGAATAAGAATTTTATTATAAAGCTTTGAAATTTCCCAGACACTTAATATATGTTTGCTGATATAACAATTCTTTTATAAACTATGTATTCATATCTTTTGAACAATTACCTATTAGAGAATGACTTTTGGTGATATAAATGATATGTTTCGTCATTTTTCAGCCATATCTGACTCTTCATGGCCTCTTTTGGGAGTTTTCTCTATTCCCTGTCTCTGACTCTGTGTGTCTATCTCTCTGTGTTCTGAGTCATTCAGATGGAATATGGTCATCTGTCTTTCTCCCTCCCTTCCTTCCTCCCTCTCTCCTTCTCTCTCCTTCTCCCTCTCCATCTTTCTTTCTCTCTCTTTTCCTCTCCTGTCATAGTCTCTGTGTCTGTTTCCAAATCTGTGTCTCTCTGTGTTTTTCTTTCTGTCTCTGTGTGTCTCTCTCTATCACATACTTTCTTTGTTCACATGCACACACACACACACACACACACACACACACACACACACACACACTTCACTTATTTGCAAGTTTAAAAAATGCTCTATGACCTTAAATGATTATTTTCTTGGAGTTTGTTTTTAAATTTTGATTTCTATCACAATAATCACATACATTTCTTTGAATCCCTGAAACCAGACCCTGCAATGGCAGAAATTCTTCCTGTGGACAAATCAATGTCACTAACTCTAGCTTGTAACACATGTGCCAAGCTATCTTGGCTTCCCTATAAAACTGAAAATCAATACATATCTAACTCATAGATAGATTACAGAGCTACAGAACCTTGGTGTGCCTTTTCTGGTTAAACTGAAAAAAACACAAATGTGTGCAGGACACTCCAGAGTGGCCAGAGCTTTCAACTCCCTCAATTCACTTCTATATGTCCATTAATCCTCTGTCACTTTATATTTCTTCACATTTTTGCAATGCAAATAATGTAAAAGATGTGTACCAAATTGTCACTATTCCTCCCCCTAACTCCTTGATTCTTCTTCTATTCCTCAGGCTCCTTGAAAATCTCAGATAGCAAGAGTATCTTTTATCCAGATACATTTCTGGCTGGCTATCATAACCTATTATATGAATATTTCAATATTTTATTATAATAACAGAATAAAGAACATTTTTCAAAGAAATTACATTCAGAAACAAGTTGTGCATTAAATGCACAATTATCTGTGAACAAAAGGTAATGCAACAACTCTCCCTCCACCTTAAAGTCTTTTTAAGGTAAATAGTTTTCTATGTGTATAGTAGCTAACTTTGATACCATTTTTATCCTCATTGAAGCTATCTGAAAACATTGAAGAAAACATCATACTAAAAAGCATGGCAGAAAGCACAAAGCTCTACTTCACTCTTATGATGACACGGAAAGCATAAGAGCATCATCCTTCATCCAAAATCCAATCGAGCATTCCAATCTGAAAGTGGAATACAATATGGATGAACTTGTCCAGGCAAATACAATTTGTCATGATTGCCCTCATAACGGGGAGTATCAAATACGTTGGTCAGATTGACAGATATTATGTATTCCTAGAGTTGTCAAACAGCAAAAAATCATGTCAACAATTTCTTGGCTCTTTCTGAAAACTATACAATCTCTCAGACAGATGACCATATTCCATTTGAATGATCAGCTATTAGTGGAGGGCTGTGGCCAGAATTTTGCAAGAAATTACCAAGAGAGAGATCCCCCTATGACTATCACTAGATAATCTTTTCATTTATAAAGATGACAATGGAAGACTCCTTGATCAGTAGAAAGATAAACTTCCACTTGCTATATAATCCAGAAAATTACAGTAAGCTTCTGTATGAGCAGTAGATTCCTTACCAAATACAGGATACAAGGAGCCTCTCTTTGGATGAAATCACAATTTTGCCATTGAAAGGAACCTACTGATATTAAATATCTCTTCTTTAGTTGATGGTTTGGCTAAAGAGGATTTGACTACTACCATGGCAAATTCTGATGGGGCCAAAGAAAAATTATGCATAGCCCTAGAGTTCCTCATCATTTATTTGCTGAAATAAGGTCACTTTAACATCAGAGTAGGCACAGACTCTCAGAAGAACAGAGTCAGGAACATCAATAACAAAGGTCACTTACTACTAAAGACATCATTTCATGACATTCTAATCACCAAAACTATCTTTTGTTTACCTAACCACAATAAAATGCCATGGATGCATCCTTGCAGCAAGCATTGCGATTTTATATGTTATGTTATTGTTAAGGAGAAGAGAGAAGCAGGATGTGAGAGTGATGAAGACAATGTATGACAGAATGCTAAACTGATATCCCAAAGATTCATTTTCTCCAAACTAAATATTCACAATCAGCAAAAGCAGTGGCCCCAAGGCAAGATGACTGTCAAGAGAATCAATGTCAACAAATTAGAGTCTTCTCTGTAACTGAATTGTTTGACCTGGAGGGACAGCTGAGTCAGTATATAATTAGCAAGATTGGAGCAGGAAAGATGTGGGCAACTTTCAGAGACTTGCTGTACAGCACTACATTTGCTCATCTGGGTCAAAACACTTGCAATCATAAGGATTGTTTGGACAAAAATGAGCAGGAAATTCAAAAGCTCCAAAGGCTTTACTAGCAGAACAGCTCATCTGAGACTAGGAAGCCAGTGTTTTAATTCCATCGAAAGTAAAGTGTATCCCCAATTGACAAATTATCAAAGGACTTGAACATATAATTTTCAGCTGATGAAATTAAAACCATCTATAGTCAGGTGAAAAAATGCTCTAAATCACTATTGATAAGAGAAATGCAAATTAGAACAACTTTGGGGTACCATGTCATACCTCTCAGATTGGCTAAAACGACAGGAAAAAATAAGTATTGGGGAGGGAAACTGGGACACTAATACATTGTTGGTGGAGTTGTGAAATGATCCATCCATTCTGGAGAGCAATTTGGAACTATGCCCAAAGGGGATACCCTTTGATCCAGCAGTATGCACTACTACTTCTGCATCCCAAAGAAATCATAAAAGAGAGAAAAGGAGCCACATGTGAAAAATGTTTGTAGTAGCTCTTTTTGTTGTGGCAAAGAATTGAAAAATTAGTGGGTGCCCATCAGTTGTGAAATGGATGAATATATTATGATATATGAAAGTAATGAAGTGTCATTGTTATATAAGCTGATTTTAGAAAGGCCTGGAAAGATTTATACCCAACTGATGCTGAGCAAAACAAGTAGAACCAGGAATATATTGTACACAATAACAGCAAAAATGCATAATGATCAACTGTAAAAGACTTGGTTCTCAGCAGTTCAGTGATCCAAGGCAATCCTGATAAACTTTGGATAGAAAATACCATCTTCATCCAATGAAATAACTATGGAGACTGAAGTTAAATCAACACATATTAGTTCTATTTTTTTTTTCTTTTTTTCTTTCATGATTTTTCCCTTTTCTTCTGATTTTTGTCTCCAACGTGGTTTATAAAGAAATAGGTATTTTAAAAACATCAATATACATGCATAACCAGAAAAAATAAAACTATAAAAAGGGGGAAAATAAAGTGTACTCAAAGCTCAAAGAAATGCAGGATTTTTGACTCAGTAAGAAGGTAGATGAGATTCAATTTTATGCTGATAGCAAAAATTTAAAGCAGTTTTTTGATGCCCTGAAGACTGATTCAAAGATTTCTGGTGCATCTCACTAATCAGTGATATTGATATAATCCTGAAATCAACAGGAACAAGATTAAAAAGGAATCACAAAGCTGGGGAAAATCTTTATAGCCAGTGTTTCTAATAAAGATCTCATTTCTAAAATATATAAGGAACTGAGTTAAACTGATAAGAATATGTCATTCCCTAAATAACAAATGGTCAAAGGATATGATAATTTTCAGATGACAAAGTTTAAGCCATCTATAATTATATGAAAAAATGCTCTAAATCACTATTGATTAAAGAAACACAAATTAAAACAACTTTGAAATATCACCTCACACCTCTAATATTGGCTAGGATAACAAAAAAAAAAACAAAAAAAACAAAAAAAAAAAAAATATATATATATATAAAGCTAAAAATTAGATGGAATGTGGGAAAACTAGGACATTAATGCATTGTTGTTTACCTTGTTAAATGATCTAACCATTCTAGAGAGCAATCTGGAACTATGCCCAGAGGCATATAGCCCAAAGGGTTATAAAACTGTGTACACCCTATGACCCAACAGTGCTACTACTTGGTCTTTAACTCAAGGAAATCATAAAGGGGGAAAGACCCACATGTGCAAAAAAAAAAAAAAAAAAAAAAAATTAAAATGTAGCAGCTCTTTTTGTTGTAGCATATAATTGGAAAATGAGTAGATGCCCATCAGTTGGGGAATGGCTGAATAAGTTGTAGTATGTCTTCATATAGTTTTATTTTTAAAAATGATAAACAAGCTGATTTTAGAAAAGCCTGGAAAGATTTATATGAACTGATGCTTAGTGAAACAAGCAGTACTAGGAATATATACACAGAATACACAGTAACAAGAAGAGTGGTTGATTGATCAACTATGAAAGACTTGATTCTTCTCAGCGATTCAATTATGCTTTGGACAGAAAATGCCATCTGCATCCAGAAAAATAACTATGGATATTGAATGTAAATCAATATATGACATGTTCACTTCTTTTTTTCTTTTTTTTTCTCCCATGTTTTTTTTTTCTCTTTTGCTCTGATTTTTCTCTTCCAATGTGATTTATAAATCCATGTTGATTAAAAATAAATAAATGGTTTAAAAGATAATGATCTTATTGATTGAATCAAATTTCAGGCCTTGTCAAAAGCGATAATACACACACACACACACACACACACACACACACACACACACACACACTGAGAGTGCAGTGGTGTGTGATTTTATTTCTCTTTATTTTTAGTCTTCTTGAGTTCCTGAACTTGTGTGTTACAGTGATTACAATAGTCATTTATATGTCAGGGAAGTATAGTCATAACTCCTAAGATATAGCACTTTTTAAATTAATTCAATGAAATGTATAAGGAAGAATTATAAAAATTGATGACAGAAAGCTTTTTACCAAACTCTTTGAATGAGAAAAATATGGACCAGATGCCAAAACCAGGTAGTAACAAAGTAGAGAAAGAACATTTTTCCTTAATTTTTTTCTTGTCTTTAACCTTCTGTTTTCCTATTCATTAAACCATCTCTTATAACAACAACAACAAAAAAGATATGATCCTAAAGATATGGCTTGTTCTTAGCAGACTATCATCAATATCTAGATAGAATTTTATCCAACAAGCTAAGATAGCAGCCTAGAAACTTTTCTCCCCAGAAAACTAGGTGAACTTTCAAGGATATAAGATAATAAATCCAAAATAACCCAATTTGCAAAATTATTAATATGGACCAAACTACTAGGATAATTATTTTGCTTATTAGTAGGAAAATGAAAGTATATTCCACTTTGCTGAAATTTTTGAATATCATTTTTTCCTGGAAAAATGTTTTTTTTTTTTGTTCTTGAGAACAAGGGTATATTGTAATTCTTTAAGCTCCTGAGAATGGGTGTTACATTAATATACTAGTGCAAACTTCAATCATCCTTGCAATCGTATAATAGAAGCATTCTATATAGAAGAGGTAAAATAATTTACCACTTGAACAGCTAAATCAATATTATTATTTTGAATTTTCTTCTGAATGCTCCAAAAGGACATGGGTGATGTTGACATTTAACAAAATAAATAGTTGACATTTAATACAAGAAATAGAAGCAATATAATATATAACTCTTTGTAATATTTCTCCTCATACCTTGATGTTCATGGAATGTGCTGTTTAAAATAAGAAACTTATTTGAGGATAATAACTTATTTTTGCTCCAAAATCCATAAATGAACTAAAGTAACATATTTCAAATTGTTGTCAGCAATTATTAGTTACAATTCACCTCACTAATTTACTTTTCTCATACTTTCACCAATACTGTGAGATGTGAATTTATGTCAGTCTTAGTCCCTCTAGTTTATGTGAGGATCATACAGTCAAAGATGAAATATAGAACTATGAAATATCTGCGCTTCTATCCCTTGACCCACCAATGCCACTACTGGCTGAGTATTCCAAAGAGATCATAAAAGAGGTAAAAATAACCCAAAGATGCGAACGTGTTGGTAGCAGCTCTTTCTGTGGTGGCAAAGAATTGGAAAATGAGTCCTATCAAATGGGAATGCTAAATAACTTATGGTATATGAAAGTATTGAAATAGTATTGTTTTAAAAGAAATAATGAATAAATTGAGTTCAGAAAAGTCTGGAAAAACTTACATGAACTGATGTGGAGTGAAATGAGAACCATGAAAACATTTTATACAATAGCAAGATTATGCAGCTATCAACTATACTGAGCTCTTCTTAGCAGTTCAGTGATCTAAGGCAATTCCAATACATTTTGGATAAAAAATGCCATCCACATTCAGAGAGGGAACTACAGAGATGGAACGCAGATCTAAGCAAACTATTATTTTCACCATTTTTTTCTTTTTTTTTTTTTCTTTCTCATGTTTCTTCCATTTTGTCCTGATTTTTAAATGAATGTATATGCATAACTTTAAAAAAAACAGTTTTTAAAAAAGAGCTATCTATGTTTGGTATAAGAAATGACCAGTCTATTACAGAGTCAACCAGAATAAGGAGAAAGAAGACCAGAATTGTCATGCAGTTTGTTGGAATATCTTTTTACATGATATTTTATCTTCAGTGAGAGCAAAAGTTTACAATGAAGATCAGAAGAACAATTAAAGGCAGCTTCTTATGTATTTTTAATTCTATCTACATAGGCAGCAAGCCCAGTTTTTTCCTTTGGTAAGCATTATGTTCCCATCATTTTTGGAAGATGTCGATTCTAAGTACATTAATTGAAACACACTTAAAAGAAGCATCTACCTTTCCTGTTAGGAAGTCAAACTCCTTACTCTATAATACCAAGACAATACATGTGTTATTTATATGGTAGTTAAAATTTCATACTATTGCTTTGTTACTGGGGCTGTGAAATGATTCAACCATTTTGGAGAGAAATTTGGAATTATGCCCAAAGTGCTATAAAATTGTGCATATTGTGCATACCCTTTGATATACCAATGGCTTTCCTGGGTGTGTGTCCCACAGGAATCATAAAAAAGAGAAAAAGACCCACACATACAAAAATGTTTGTAGCAGCTCTTTTTGTAATGGCAAAAATTCGAAACTGAGTGGATGCCCATCAATTGGGGAAGGCTGAATAAGTTATAGTCATTGAAAGTGATGAAATCTATTTTTTTATTAAAAATGATGAACAGGATAACTTTGGAAAGGTCTGGAAAGATTTTCATTAACGGACGCTGAGCAAAATAAGCAGAACCAGGAAAGCATTGTACACAGCAAGAGCAAGATTATGCATTGATCAGCTATGACAAATTTGCTTTTTTTTTTTTTTTTCCTCAGTGGTTCAGTGATTCAAAGCAACCCTAATGAACTTTAAATGGACAATATCATCCATATCCAGAGAGAGAACTTTTTTTTCAACACATGCTATGTGCCGGGGTTTTTTTTTCTTTTTCTTCTGTTTTTTTTTTTTTTTTTTTTTTTTTTTTTTTTTTGTTTTTTGTTTTTTCACTCATAGTTTTTTCCCTTTTGTTCTGATTTTTCTTTCCCAAAATGATTCATAAGGAAATATGTTAAAATGAATGTACACAGGGCATCTAGGCAGCACAGTGGATAGAGCACCAGCCCTGAAGTCAGAAGGGCCTGAATTCAAAACTGGCCTCAGACATTTAACACTTACTAGTTTTGTGACCCTGGGCAAGTCATTTAACTCCAAAGGCCTCAGCAAAAAATAAAATAAAATAAAATAAAAAATGAATGTACATGTACAAACAAATAGATGTTTTTTCATAAGTAACTGGGGGAAATAATTTTTTTAAAAATTAAATATATAAAATTTTTAAAATAATTTTTCAATAAGATGGAAAATACCTCCCCACAATATAAAACCCTCTTAAATAACTACAGAAAATAAGGTATATGAAAGCACCTATCACTGAAATCCATCCCAGTTTATACTTCGGTAAAGAAGATACACATTTCAAATTTCAGGTGCAGTGCATTTGAGGTTATGACAGCCTCACCTTCACCTCAATACCTCTTAACCAGGAAATACATTGAATTTGTACAGTTTTATGATGGGAAATGAGAAGATCTAGAGATGGGGAGAAATGAGAAACTCCAAAGGAGAAAGTCAGCTAGAGAGTATGGGATTTCCATACTAAGTTCTCCATACCTGAATTATCATTAGACTACTTAACTCAGATGGTTAAGTACAATGGAAAATTAATGGTAGTGAAATCATGATATGATCATATTGAGATAAAGAGAACTCAAAAGTTCTCTTTTCATTCCCAAGGGAAATATGAATGTCAGGTCATAAGAGTAAGGAAGAGCAATAAAAATTTTTGAGAAATAATGGTAAACTAAAAGGTAAACAAAAGAAGTAAACATGAGGAGAAAAACTAGCAAAACACCAGATGTAAAAGAAAATATAATTCAGGGACAAAAGGCAATCTTAAAACATGGATGAACAGTAATAATAAAGCAGTGTCTTATAGAGCTAGACAAATACTGTAACAACAAAATTCATTTTGAAGAACATAGTAAGAAACTCACAAAGGAAAAAAAAGTGAATGTGTCATGTAAATATCAGGTTTTAAATTAGATTACAAAGCAACAGTCATCAACAATTGCTTAGCACTGAACAAAACAGAAAAACAATAAGCAGACAAGACCTACAAGTAAATAAACACAGTAGGGTTCGGTAAATTCAAGAGCACAATCTACATCTGCTTTAAAGAAATCTTGTTCAGAAATCTAGAAAGTGATTCAATAGAAAGCAGCTTTGGAGAAGTATCTGAAATCATTTACAACAATAGTGTCAAATAACAAGCATTTTCAACTTCAAATGGATATGTAAAATGTAAATAAAATAGCTAAAATAATTCAAAATAAGAAGTTGGAAATGAAAATAAGAGGAAAATCACAATGTTCAAGGATAAAAAAAATCAGCTGACTTAATCCTAGATGCCACATTTTAAGAGAATTTAGATGATCAACCTCTTTGTAGTTAATTATGGAGTCTAAAAGCAGTAGAACAAATTGAAAATATTTTCCACATTATATGGTCGTTTTTTACCCTTGCTTTTGTCCATCCCTTCTCCATCAGAGGAATGAAATTGAATTCCTTGTCTATTGGGAACAATGCATCTTCAACTTTAATAGTTTCATGACCTCAGATAGTTTTTATTTCTCCTAGAACTAATTTAATTACTTCATGTGGCCTGCAACTAAGTGGTTAGAGGACTGACTCAGGGAAGAGAGAACCGAGGACAAATAAAGAATTGGATAAATGTTAATGGAATAAATTTCTTCATTAAAAGAAATTATCTTTATAGTTAGGTCTTTTTAATCCTTTTGAGAAGCTGGAGTGCATGGACCAGTTGGGATGCTAAAAAGATAAGATGAATCTAAAGATCCTGAGACCATCCCAGTTCACTTTATGTAAAAACCAGGAAAAATCAAAGCAAATCAGCAACAACAAAAACCAATGTCTGATTATTGTTTAATAATATTTATTGGCTGATCAGTCTCACAAACATTCTATACTAGGTGTCCCCATCATCTGAATGAAATAGATTCTGACAGTAAAGGTGTCTCATGCTGCTTTTGAAGCCACAGTTCCTCTAAATGGGGTGCCCTCCCAGCCTTCCACAACTATTTAGAGGGTCTTGAGTATTACCAAGAACTATTAAGAAGTATTACTATCCTCTTTACAGCCACTCTCCTGAAGACAGGAATGGGAAAAAGATCTTGAAATTCAGGGACTATTTGAAAGGTGGACAAGGAATTAGAAAAGTTGCTGCCCACAGGAGGGCGGGGCTCTATTAGAAAGGCTAAGCTCTCAGGCTGCTGAGCAGCCTGCACCAGCTGTTGTTTCATACTCAGCAAAGCAGAGTTGGCTTCTTTTGATTACCAGCTGGATGGCTGCATCTCTCAGCCCCCAGACCCAAGCGCCTGCCAAGCAATCACAGCAGAGAGAAAGAAAGAGAGGGAACAGTGGGGAAAGAGACCCAAAAGGAGGAAGAATCTAACCCAGTGTCTTCCCAAACTACATTTATTCATTTGGAAGTAGCTAACTGTTATGCAGAGCATTATAGCAAGTAAGTGCTTTATCTCTTACTCTTTTAGTTCTGAATGGGAAGAATTTTCAGGATTGAATGTGGATAAAAATGAATAAGATGAATCTCGAGAGGCATAAATATTAGCATTTTTTTGTAGAAAGAATTTAGCAAATTTAGCTGATTACAAGTCTAATGTAAATAAATAGTTTGATGGGCCAGGAAAAAACACTAATTCAATAGAATAGAAAAGAACAGAATAATGTAAAAAACACAACAATTCAATATTAGGCTACATCAAGAGAAGTAGAGTTTGAATTCATTTGAGGTTTTGTCTTCAGTCCTGGCATCGCTATATTTTAAGATGCCATTGATAAGTTGAATCCATGTAATGAAATAAACCTTTTCCAGTTTTAGTTGAATTTGACTCTATTATTGGTACCCATTAAAGATACTGCAATAAAGTAATGTTATCAAATAGTATTCTAGGGGAAACCTACTTCCTTTATGGGATGGAAACACAAATCATAGTAATGAGATTATGGGCAAAATTCCAAGAGAGGGAACCATTATCATCCAGAGAGAGGACTTATGGGGACTGAATATGGATCACAATGCAGTATTTTCACCTTTTATTGTTGTTGTTTGCTTGGGTTTTTTTTCTTATTTTTTCACTTTTAATCTGATTTTGATTTTTCAGAATGATAAATAGGTAAATATGCTTAGAAGAATTGTACATGTTTAACTTATGTTGAATTACTTATTGTCTAGGGGAGGGGGAGGAGAAGGGAATGAGAAAAATTTAGAACAGAAGTTTTTGCAAGAATGAATGATGAGGGGCAGCTAGGTGGTGCAGTGGATAGAGCACCAGCCCTGAGGTCAGGAGAACCTGAGTTCAAATGTGACCTCAAATACTTAACACTTCCTAACTGTACAATCCTGGACAAGTCACTTAACCCCAATAGTCTCAGCAAAAAAAAAAAAAAAAAAAAAAAAAAAAAAGAAAAGAAAAGAAAAAGAAAAAGAAAAGAGAATGATGAAAATTATCTTTGCATGTATTTTGAAAAATAAAAAGCTATTATAAAAAAGAGACTATGAGCAGACAGAAAAACCCAAACATAGAAAAAAATGAAATGCTGATTTAATAGGTTTAGAGAAAGTATTGGGATCATTCTAAACTTTTTCATGTTCCATGTGCTACCAGAACTAATGACTTCAGGACAGTCTCATTTCTAGAAAGAACTTTATAGATATCCTAAATTGCATCAATAGCAACTTCATTTGGACTGAATTTGAAATAATTTTGCATACAGACCTTTAAAGAGAATTTTCTGAAGTGAGCTAGGAAACACAGTCTGATTCCTTGGTAAGAGTTTTGGGGGGGGTGGGGGGGAACAGAACACTAAAGCTAGAAAATAAAATTAGCCCCAAAACAACATGAGTGGGAGTCTAAGCCACAGCATCATTATAAACTAATCATTAAGATTAATTGATGAGTCCTAGATAAGGCATAGGTGTAAGCCAGAAATAGAAAAGATGAAGAAATAATGATCTAGAAAGAGTTCCAAGCTACTGGTCCAGAAATAGAAATGGGTCAAAAATTAGAGGAAAGTTTCTAGAGTGAGAAAGCTTAAAAAATTTCTCTGGTGAAAATCCCCATGCCTTTTTAAACTTCACTGGTTTTGAAGAATCCTAAACTTAGAACTAAATGAGACTATACATTTCAATCCCTTCATTTTACAGATGTGAGAAATTGAGACTCAGGGAGAATAAGTGACTAACTCAATGGGTTATTTGGTATAACTTATATAATGTACCATATGCATTGGTATAAGTGGAAATGATATAAGTGGAAAATGGTATAAGTGGGAAACATCAGAAGCAGAATCTTTTGATGACAGAGTCAGAACCCTTTTCACTGTACCACTTGCCTCCTTTATCCTATTAATGAATCAGCAAGCATTTATTATGTGTTTAGTACTGAAATAGACAATATGCTAGTTGATGAGAAGACAAAAACAAAGAATGAAAAAATACTCTCATTCATTTTGATGTTAAAACTTTTCTCCCTGTCTGTGGTTTTCCTAGTTTTTTGTTTTTGTTTTGTTTTGTTTTTTTTGTTAAGTAATCCAGGAATGTGTTTGTGTGTGTGAATCATGTTTAGAGCAGGAGTTTTCTAGGAGACTTCTGGGGGGAGACTAAAAGTAGAAATATCCTTTAGGGTTAGAATGTGGAAGTTCATTGATAGAAGCTGTTTTCAGTTCCCTAGAGTGTGTCTAGAAAAGCTAGGTGGCTGCTGGACAGTGTTGCCTGGAGTCAGGAAAACTCATCTTCCCGAATTCAAATCTGACTTAAGTCAATTCTTTCAGATTCTTTCATCTGTTCTATCTCTAGATAGAGAGTTGTGCCTGACTTAGGGGTTATTCATTTGGAACTTAATGACTAGCTTACATTGAAACTATGAATGACCCTTCCACTCATGTTGTTCTTGGACTAAATTTTTTTTTCTAGTTTCAGTGTTCTGATCTTTTTGGAGTAGGTGTGTGGGGGCAAATCTCAACAAGCAATCATACTGATGATTGTCCAGATAGTCCTCTGTCATTTACTAACTGTGTGACCCTGGATTGGTCACTTAATCTGCCTCAATTCCTTATCTGAAATGTGAACTGAAGAAAGAAGTGGCAAATCACTCCAGTATCTTTAGCTATAAAAAGATCATGAAGAGTCAGATATAACTATAAAATAAGAAAAGGATAATCATGGTGGGAAAACTTTATATAGATCCATATGAGAATTTGATGAAGTCATTATCTATGTTTAGTGGAGAGAAATTAATATTTGGAAATAAGTCAGCTATCTTAAAATATATGACGATATATAGTCAGACAGAAATGTGAGATTAAATAAGTGTCTTTCCAAAAGACAGAACTATGTTAGTGGAAATCATCTGGAGCTAAGTGTTAACTTGGGAGAAATAGCATGGTGCTGTTTTTCAATCATGTTGGATTCTTCATGTTATCTTTTTGTGCTTTTGGTTTGCTATTTCCTTCTCTACTTCAATTTACAAATGAGGAAACTGAGGCAAAAAGTATTAAATGACTTTTCCAGGGACACACAATTAATATGCTCTGTTGCCATATTTGAACTCATGAAAATGAGCCTAACTTCACACCTGCCACACTATCCATCCAGACAACTGTCCCATAGTGTGGTGGTTAAAAAAAAAAATTGGGTTGTGAGTCAGAAAAACCTGATTTCAAGTTCTGATATCTCTCCTGGCTTTGTGACTATATAAATTATGTACCCTCTTAACTCTCTAGGCTATTCTCTAAACCTTTTGGTTTTATGTGAAATCCTAAGCACCAACAACTCTTATAGAGAAGAAAAGCTCCAATAAAAAAGAACCATCTAAGAGAATTCTCTCAAAAGGGATTGTCTTATAAGATGTGAATCCTTTATCAGTGGAGGTGTTCAAACAGATATTGGTGAATCGCCCATTCAGATTTATGTGAGTGGTTGGAGAAAATGGCTTCAAAGAGCCCTTCCAAATTTCTTTTTGATATTATCATTTCTAAATGGTAAGAACAAAAGATCTAAGTTAGAAGGGGTCTTAGAGATCACTTAGTTCAGTGACCTCATTTTGTAATTGAGGAACTATGCACATAAGATTTGGTGACCTGTTAGAGGTTACATATGCAATACATGTCAGAGATTAGAATTTTAACCAAAGCTTCAGTGCCTCCAATTACAATTTTGCTTTGTTACAATATGAAGAACTAGAAAGATCTTATTTCAGTCTGAAAAACTTTTCCATATTTCCATATTCTGATTGATGGAAAAAATTTTGGCCATTGATTTGAGTATCCTTTTATGTATCAGCCCTGTTCTCATTCTGTACACAATGGTGTTAATATCTGTGGGAAAACATGGAGAAGTCCAAGTCACCAAGCACAAAAACACAAGTAATCCCTCCCCCCCCCCAAAAAAAAAGCTATTATGATCCACATTACTCAGCCAACAAGCATTTATTAATTACTTAAAGTTTAGCAAGCACCATACTACCAAATCAAAAATTAACCCACAAGGAATTTATATTCTGAAATGTTGAACAAATACATGAGGACATATATGCAGAAAAAAAAATATTGGTTATTTTGGAAGGAAAGAACTAATGATCAGGAGGATCAGGAATGGTCTAGGTGGTAATGTTTGAGCTAGACTTTGAAGAAAATTATTGATTTTAAGAAGTGGAGGTGTGGGGAGTTAAGGGATAAGGAGAAGAGACTATATTCCAGAAAAACTTGACAGTTTGTACAAAAGCATGGAGACAGAAAATGAAGAATTTTGTGGGAGTTACAATAAGAAAACCAGGTTTGCCTGACCTATTATAAACAAGAAGGTTAGTAATATATAATAAAACTATTAAATAGTTTGGAGAGAGAATGTGAAGGGCTTTGAATATCTAAAGAGTAGTTTATGCTTGATTCCTGAAGGAATAGATACACACTAACATTGGAAAAAGGGAATGAAATGATAAAATCTAAATCTAAGAAATACTCCTATAGCAGCTGAGCAGAGGATAGATTAAGGAGGGGAGAGTCTGGAGGCAAGGAAGCAGACTGGACAGTCTTAATTTTATGAATTAAGAGAAGGAAACTCATGCAAGAGATATTGTGGAGCAGAACTGGTAATTGATTGAATATGTGAGATGAGGAAGAGTAAGGAATCAATGATGAAGGATTTAAAATCTGGGCAACTAGAAGGGTGATACTTTCCTTAAGGGAGATAGAGAAATTTAGGAAAAAAAGTAATCTGGAAGAAAACATGAATTATGTTTTATATATAGTGAATTTGAGATTACTAGATATCCAGTTTAAAAAGTCTAATCACTGACATTAGACTGAAACTCAGAAAAAAGACCAGGAAGGAAAATGTGTCATCTTCATAGAAATGATAAGTAAATCCATGGAGTCCATGAGCGTGATAAGAGAGTTTAAATGTAGAAATGAGAATCCATAGGAGTACTTTGGAGTACACCCACAGTGTAGGGACATGATATGGATGATGAACCAGCAAAGAAGACTTAAAAGGATTAGTACAACAGGTATCAGGAGAACCAATAGAAACTAGCAAAGAGCAGATATAGCTAGTAGAGATATATAGAATATATAGCAGAGAATATAGAATAAAACTGAAGATTGAGAAAAAAATGGCTTTGGAAATTTAGGATCTCAATTTAAGAGAGAGCAGATTTAATTAAATGATGAAGTCCAAACTCAGAGTCCAAAAACTTGAAGAGAAAAGAAGTGAAAGATATGAGAAGAGAAAATAAGAGTCAGATTTTTCTAATTGTTTGACTTAAAAAAAATGAGGAAAGATATGGAAAATAGCTTGTAGTAATCATAGCATCAATTGAGGTTTGTTTTTGTTTATTTTAAGAATGGGAAAGAATTGATATGCTTATGTAGACAGAAGAGATTAAGTTAGAAAGACAAAAGGTTAGAAAGAGAAATCTAGGAAGATTTGCCAAATGAAATGGGAGAGAACAAGACCCAGGATATAATTATAGAGTTTAGCTTTTGCAAAACAAGTCAAAAAAAAAAAAAACTGAAGTAAAAGAGGAGAGAAAAGGGATGGCATTAAAAATTTTTGAGATGAAAAGTTCAAGAGAAGTATCTCATAGTAAATATTTTCTCAGTAAAGAAAAGGCAAGATCTTTTGAATGAGAATACGGGAAAATCTTAGGGTATGCTATATGAGAGGAACTATTGAACAGCTTCTATATGGCGTTCTAAAGAACAATGATTAAGGAGGAGTAAAATGATTGTCTTGAAGCAATGAAGACCCTTTAGAAATTTTGAGAGTCAGTGTGGTACAGTAGAACTAGCACTGGCTTGAATCTAGGTTCAAATACTATTTTAGATAATGCCTAACAAATCTTCAGTAAGGTTTTTAATTTTCAGAAGCGGCATTGAAAGGATTGAAGTAGATGGTCTCTGGTATCCTTTCAATCTCAAAATCTGTGATACTATGATCATAATATTATTTGGCTTACTTCAGAATCTCGGAGGGAAAACATTGTCTGGAGAAATATATTTTCAGATGTGGTTGTTCACAGAATAAACTTCATAGCCTAGAAATATATATATATATGTATGTATGTATGTAATACATATGAACATGTATAGAGGCACATACGTATACATATGTATATACACATCACTGAATCATATTTATATATATGTAGTATATTTATCTTTACATATATATACACACATACATACATACAAAAATACACACAATCTAATGTATGTAATATATAATTTAAAATCTAATACCTATATTTGTTTTTATCTATCTAGAATGTGAGGAGAATTTAGAGACAATCCAGTCGAAACTCTATTCATTTTATAGTTGAGGAAGTAGCTCCCAAGAGATTAAGTGATTTTCCCTGTGTTATACAGAGATAATGAACAACTTGATATTTGATTTCAAATACCCTTACTCCCTCACTTTTTATCTTAGATTCATTGCAATTGAGCCTATATGTTTGGACTTCTAAGTCAAAGATGTTTTACATCTTTTGTTATTTGTCTCAAGATAATTTTGTCACAGAAATAGAAGAAAATTATCTCATTTCAGAGAGTTCTGCTATAACTTTCATTCATTGTAGTAAGACAGTTTACATGATTAAAGAAAATTTAACAGAAAATGTGTTTCTCTGATGAAGAAACAATGCATTGTGTATATCATTCATATTCATATTAGTGATTTTAATATATGAAATCTAAAAAATAAACATGGTGGACTATTTATTTGTTTTTCAGGATGATGAGACTGATCTTATTAAATTTACTTGAAAACAAGAGACCAAACCTGAGATTTTATATGGGAAAAAGAGAGAATTTCTGACATCTACCATGGAATATTGGCAGTCATTAAATATTTATTGAAATTTTACTATGTGAAAGACATGCAAGGATATTCAAGGAAAAATAAGTTACATAGTAAACACTATTTTAAAACACCCTTTTATTTCCACTACCAATTAATATCTTCCTTGAATGAACTTAAAAGTTTTAAATGAGCTTTATATTTGACTCTTAAAGAAAATATTTCCTCAAACAGTCTAAAAGTTGAGATAGTTTTTCCATTTAAAGGACCCTTACAGACATGGATTAAAAGTGTCTGATATAGATTTTTGTCAATTCCTCCAAATCCAAATCTGGTGCTCTTTTCGTAATATCTACTCTTTGATGACCTTTGGATGATAGCTATACCATCATCTTTTTTTTTTCTTCCAAGCACCCCAGGAAGACTATGTTTTTGTTTTTATTTTAGTCATTTTTCAGTCATAATCAATTTTTGTGACCTCATTTGAAGTTTTCCTGACAGGGATACTGAAATGATTTGCCATTTCTCTCTCCAGTTCATTTTACCAATGAGGAAAGTGAGGCAAACATGTTTAAGTAACTTGTCTAGGGTCTGAGTAAGTGTCTGAGGTTGAAATCTGACCTCAAGATGAATCTTTTTGACTCCACTTAAGACATTCTAACCACTGTGCCACATAACAGCCCTAATAAACTTAGCTTGGAATAAACTGGCTGATTTTCTATGCATTGTCACTACCTATTGACTCAAATCAGAGTTTTTTTTAATCTTCTCTGGCCCACTACGAAACTGAAAACCATATTTATTTTTTCAGTCTCCCAGATCCATGAAGAAGTGTTATCTTTAGGTAAAGGAATAATGAGATATAACCAAAGAGTTAAAAATCTTTTACAATGCTGCTTCTCATAACAATTATTCTCTCTCTCTTGCTTTTTTTCTTTTTTTCTTCCCCCCCCCATTACATAGACTCCATGAAGTTGTCCATAGATGCTAAATGGGGCCTTTGGGAAAGATTTATCTATGTTTCTAAGAAAAAGGAGAATGAGGGTCAGAACATATTGTGAAATCTGCAGCACCCCCCCCTTAACTCCCATAGGATGTGGTAGGGATTCTGGGAGAAAAATTAGAGGTTGGAGAAGGAGATACCAGACTAGGGTCATAACCAGAAGAGAACAAATCTGTGTCTGAAAGGAAGGGGAACTATAAGAAGTAGCCCTGGGGATTTGACCCAACCTCCTCCCTCTGAGATACAAGTTTATATGTACCTTACAGTACCCCAGATGTAATACAGTGAGATGGGAAAAAAGGAGTGGTAGACAGTTCAAGGCAGCAGTTCAGGAATAGGAGGAGAAGGAAATTCCAAGATGATAGGGTCTCAAGAGAGCTCTTTTGGTCCCTGGCTGTGTGACAGTTGTTTTGTAAGAAGCAAAAGAAACATTCTTTTCTCTCTTTCTTCATTTCCCAGCCTGTCTGTTTCTAGAATCTGTCTCCTTGACCTGCTTTGAATGCCATTCTACTGAGGCCATTTGTTTTGCAGCTGGTGTTTACATGATGGATCTGGTTTGTCCAGAGCCTGCTGGAATCCAGCATGTAAGCAATCAGAAGTATGTTTAATACTATTAAATTCTGCATTTTAATGTCTGAATTATAATTTCTGTTGCTATCATAAATCTTACTAGATGTTAAGTTAGATAAGGATAGGGAGTGATTGCCATAGATAGATAGATAGATAGATAGATATAGATATAGATAGATAGATAGATTCTATACCTTCCAAACATTCATACAACACTCCTCTGAGGGAACTGAAGAGATTAGAGAAGACAGTGGTACTGGGATTTGCTTGAACCATAAGGACTCCTTCTTGTGATTCAATTCTGAGTTAGTTGCTCTTTTTATTCAATTATGGGTCAAATCCAATATCTGTCCTGTAAGACAACTATTCAATTATGAGAATTGTGAGAAAACTTTATTGTATTCTTTGACTAATACCTGCATGTCTGGAAATCTGGACCTCCTCTATCTCTTGCTTAGACACCCTTAACTAAGGACCTAGGTTGTACTGGCCAAAAATCCAGTCACAACTGAAAATTAATGAAAGGTGTTTTCTCACAATCAAACATTATCACAAATAAGCCATAGGTATCATTTGAAGACCAGCCCCAAGTGGTCTAATCACATGTAGTTCCCAATGCTCCTTTATTTACAGATGCATGGGGGGAGTGGGACACCTCTTATTCTGATTCCAGAGAATTGTACCTGTTCATGCTTCTCTTCCCAACTTGGAAAGTCCTTAATCTTTCCTCCTATTAGAAGTAAGATTACCTAAAATTGTATACTAGTTAATTGTTTGCTTTAATTAATTGGTCTTATTTGAAAAGTGATTTTGATGCGTAAAAGTGTCACCCCAGTATTCTGCATCCAACATCAAAGCTGTCCCAGTATTCTATATCCAATGTCAAAGCTGAGAAAGATTACTGGTCCCCGTTTGTTAGCATTAATTAATATGCTTGAAGTTCAATTTTTTTCTTTCCTCAGTCATTTCATCTTTCTCCTACCACACCACTCCAAAGATACTTAATAGTTTGTCATGAGTCTGTTTTAGTTATCCTGTGTTCCTTGGACTGTGATATATTTTACCTGAAATTATCTTCTATCCTCTCTATGTATATTGTGTAGGTGTAATTGTCTCCTCCATTAGATTGTGCATTTGACACTATTTGTATCAGAGATTGGCACATTGCCTGGTTTGTAGAAAACATTTATTAAATGCTGACAATTACTGTGCAGAGTTGGTATATGTGTGTGTATGTATATATATATATATATATATATATATAATAAAAAGATTTGCTTCAACCTGTTATCTAACTTTCATTACCAATAAGTAGCATTTATGCCATGTCTATTGTGTGTCAGTCATTGTGCTAAGCATTTTGCAAATATTATTTTATTTTGTATTATAGCTTTTTATTGACAGAACATATACATGGGTAATTTTTCAACACTGACCCTTGCAAATACTTCTGTTCCAACTTTTCCCTTCCCTCCCTCCATCCCCTCCCCTATATGGCATGCAGTCTCATACATATAAACATGTTAAAGTATATCTTAAATACAATATATGTGTGGTCTACCTGCCATCTGGAGGAGGGAGTGGGGGGAAGGAGGGGAAAAATTGGAACAAAAGGTTTTGCAATTGTCAATGCTGAAAAATTACCCATGCATATATCTTGTAAATAAAAAGCTATTAAAAAATACAATATATGTGTATAGATCCGTACAGTTCTCTTTTTATACAAGAAAAATTAGATTCAGAAGGTAAAAATAATCTGGGAAGAAAAACAAAAATGCAAGTAGTCTACATTCATTTCCCAGTGTTTTTCTCTGGGTGTAGCTGTATCAATTGGAACTGAATTAGATCTTCTCGTTGTTGAAGATATCCATTTCCATCAGAATATATCCTCATATAGTATTGTTGTTGAAGTGTATAATGATCTCCTGGTTCTGCTCATTTCACTCAGCATCAGTTCATGTAAGTCTCTCCAAGCCTCTCTGTATTCCTCCTGCTGGTCATTTCTTACAGAACAAGAATATTCCATAACATTCATATACCACAATTTACCCAACCATTCTCCAATTGATGGACATCCATTCAATTTCTAGCCACTACCAAAAGGGCTGCCACAAACATTTTGGCACATACAGGTTCCTTTCCCTTCTTTAATATCTATTTGGGATATAAGCCCTGTAGTAACACTACTGGATCAAAGAGTATGCACAGTTTGATAAATATTATTTCATTTAATCCTCACAATAACCCTTGAAAATAAGTGCTATTATTATCTTCATTTAATTATTGAGTAAAACTGTATGTTGGAAATGAAAGTTCAGTAACTCATACAGCCAACCAGCAAAGCATAATATTCCGACCAGTCTCCCAAACACTATTCTGAATCCTTACCACCAACCTTATCACACTCACCTGAATCGGCAGCCAACCAGTAGAACCACCATTCAATATTATTGGCCAACTAATCACAGTATCTGAGGCCAGAGTAAAAATAAGATATTCTTGACAAAATTTTAAATTCTTTGTTTAAAATGCTTATAATTCTCCCATAACTAACCCTATCTATGGCTTCTGCTTCCCTTCCTTCCTTCCTTCCTTCCTTCCTTCCTTCCTTCCTTCCTTCCTTCCTTTATTCCTTCCTTCCTTCCTTCCTTCCTTCCTTCCTTCCTTCCTTTTTTTCTGTCTTTTTTTGCTTTACTTTTGCTTCTTTGCTTTATTTTTCTCTATTTTTCTCTCTATCTCTTTGTTACTTCTTTTTTTTCTTTCTCTCTTTTTCTTCAAAACAAGGATTCATTAACATGTGAGCTACCTTTCATTTCACAGATGAAAACTCTTTTATGCTTCAATAGGTAAAAAACAATCTTCCAATGATCTAAGCTAGGCAGACATCAAAATAGACATCAAATCCTTTTAGCTTAGTAGTATATGTCACAACAATAGCATTCTATGCCTTGAGTATTGAGCACCTATTTATCTCAATGCCAGAGACATTGGCATCAAACTAGAATGGTTAATACTCTCCTGTTAATTGGAAAACTATTTTAGATGATTAATATATCAATATATCTCTCAGATTGGCTAAGATGACAGGAAAAGATAAAGATGAATGTTGGAAAAACTGGGACACTAATACATTGTTGGTGGAGTTGTAAACTGATTTAACCATTCTGGAGAACAATTTAGAACTATGCCCAAAGGGCTATCAAACTGTGCATATCCTTTTATCCAGGAGTGTCTATACTGGGCCTGTAAAAAGAGATCATAAAAAAGGGAAAGAGGCCCACCCATGCAAAAATGTTTATAGCAGCCCTTTTTGTAGTGGCAAGGAACTGGAAAACTGAGTGGATGTCCATAGTTGGTAAGTGGCTTAATAAGTTATGGTATATGAATATTATGGAACATCATTGTTCTGTAAGAAATGATCAGTGTGATGATTTTAGAGAGGCTAGAGGAGACCTAGAGGAACTGACTGAGTAAAGTGAGTAGAACCTGAAGAACATTGTACACAGCAGCAGCAAGATTATATGATGATCAATTGTGACAGATGTGGCTCTTTTAACAGTAGAGGTGATTCAGGCCAGTTCCAATGGTCTTATGATGGAGAGAGCCATCTGTATCCAGAAAGAGGACTGTGGGAATTGAGTGTGGATCACAACATATTATTTTCACTTTTTTGTTTTACTTTGCTTGCAATTTGTTTTCTTTCTCATTTTCTTTCTCTTTTTGATCTGATTTTTCTTGAGCAGAATGATATGTTTAACATATATGGAATTACTTGCCATCAAGAGGAGGAGTGTAAGGGAGGGAGGGAAAAAAATAGAAACACAAAGATTTGCAAGGGTGAATATTGAAAATTATCTATGAATATGTTTTGAAAATAAAAAAGCTTTTAAAAAGGAAAAAAAGTTTATTTTGTGAACAAATGTAAATATTCTTTGTCTCTCCCCACCTTATCAAATTGGCCAGAAAACAGAAACATAAAAATAATCCACATGTAAAGTCTTAGTGGGATTCATTGGGGAAAAAATTTATTTTATCTAATTATGGTTACAAAGCACAAACATGCAAGTTACTTCAGTTTTTCCTAGTGCTTCTGCAATGTTTGCATGCTATCCTAGGCCTATAATAAGGTCTCATCCCTCATAAGTGTGTTAAATAAGTGATCTCCAAAGTATCTATCCAAATTATCTATTTCTATCAAAAGTATTTTGGCAGCTAGGTGGCATAGAAGCTAGAACATTCAGCTTGTAGTCAAGAAAACAAAAATTCCTGAAATCAAATCACTCTTAAGACTAGTGATAATTATGTGACTCTGGGCAAGTTACTTAACCTATTGGTCCTAGTTTCCTCATCTATAAAATGATCTGGAGAAGGAAATGGTAAACCACTTCAATATCTTTGCCAAGGAAACCCCAAATGGGATCACAAAGAGGTGGATGTGACTGAAGAAATGAATAAACAACAATTTCTATCAGAAAAAAAGTTTGAAATTTTCCCTTCAATATCAATATGCTTACTTATAAATAACATATAGTACAATATTAATATTTTCCTCATTACAAAATGAATGTAAATAGACTTATAAATAATATATATTTTTTGTTTTTTCTAAACAGATTTATTTTTGCAGTGAGAACAATGTTTTTGAGTAGGCCTCATTATTTTTGCAACACTTGCATCAACACTTTGTAACTCAATAATTCAAAAGATTGGTCCCAGATTCATTGCTGATAAACCAGATGTCTGACGGGAATGGACTTTTAGTCAGCCAAATTTGCCCATGAGGTGGATAGAATCACTCTGTCAGCATGTTGATGACATTTCCATCCTACTGAGATCCAGGTGTCTCTTATATTACTTGGGCTTGGCAAAAAACTAGTGAAATAAATATATAAACAGATATCCGGAGAAAGATATTCTTTATTTAAATTATATATACTTATAAATATATGGTACGTGTGTATATTTGTTTATGTATACACATACACTCTTCTATTCTTGATACAGCTGAGATAATAGAGGAAGACCTTAGATCAATGCTGTTGACTATGCTTAGCCAACTTCACTGTGGGGGCTGAATCATTCTGTCACTGCTATTTACATATTTCTGAACATGTCCACTCCATACATCCTCTTCATGGGGTTCTAATGGCAGTCTGATAGTTGTGCAAATCTCCTTTTGGTCAGAGGCACAGGTTTTTTGTGAAAGAATTCACAAACTTGAAGAGTTTTAGGTGCTAAAAATGGAAGTTTATTGTTGGATGAGAAGTCAGCTTTGCTAGAAAAACTGACTTCTTCAGTGGCAAAGTTCTACTAGGGAAATGAGAAGAGAATGTCTTCTCATTGGGCAGGGTCCTTGTAGCTATACCGGTACTTTTGACCTTCTGCAAAGAAGTGAGTTTAGAAATATCCTTTAATAGGGACTCTTGAGGCTCCAGTTTCAGGTTGAAAAGAAAGCCAAAGTCCCCATGTCTAGATTTCCAATTGAATGGAAATCATTTTTTGAAGGCTTCTGGAATTTTGAATTTCCTGAAAAGGGTCTGCATCCCCAAAAGATCAATGGAGTGATTTGCCTTAGAAAAGGCCAGCTTGAGAAACACAGACTCCATGGAGCCTGGGAGACCCTGATCTCTCAGATCAAAAGGGGACACAATTTCAGAGTCATCATTTTACAGATTAAAGAGAATACAATTTCACACCCCTGTCACTCTCACTCACCTGTCTTATTATTACTATTACTTTAAATTTTTTTTACTCTGCCTTATTGGCTCAGGACTGAAACAGCTGTCTTTGGGGATTTACTTATTCCTAGTATTTTCTGAAACACACTGCCCAAGGAAGGAATTGTAACTTTGGGCAATTCATTTCAAACTGCATTTGCATTCAATTGAATTGAATTGAAATGATTTCCTGTAATCATCCCTTCATTCCTAACCCTTAGGTCTGAGACCAGAATAGAGCTTTGTTCTTTCTCTAGATTTTTTTTTTAATGGTTCCTGCTTCCCGGAAAAAACAGTAGAGCCTTTGATAAGTGGATTGTAGCCTCTTTTAAAGTTTTTGCCCACTAGTATAGTTTGTATTTGAAGACAGACTTCAGAAACATAAATATTGGAAGAGAAAGCTGTACAAATTGAAATACTGTACAAACATTCTAAAGTTGGGGACATGGCTATATTTATTTATCTGTTTGTTTGTTTTGTTTATTTATTTATTTTCATATATAGTTATATACATTTTCTAATAGCAACATGTTAATATTTTCCCATTCAAAAAGGATGCAGAGCATTTTCACATATAAAAAATATTAATTAGCAAACACATCTTTACATGTAGTAGGTCCCAAAAGTCTTAGTTCAGTTTTATGCTCAGAGATTAAAGCTGTCTTGAAAGTTATAAGACACATTCTACATGAAGGAATATGTTATGGGAACCAGAAACCAATATTAAGTGTTAAATTGTGCAAACTAAACAGGAAAAACATTCTACTGAAGTGATGACCATTATTATTATCAGTACTAGTAGTAGTAGCAGTAGTTGTTGTAGCAGTAGCAGCAGCAACAGCAGCAGCAATAGCAGCAGTTGGAGTAAGAGTTGATATAATAGCAGTAGCAGTAGCAGCAACATTTTTACTAGGAGTGGTGATACTATGAATTCCCTATGTGGAAATTCTCTCCACTAATGATGAGTTGATTATCAATTCTTGTGTCATAGCCTTTTTTTTTAATTATAAGTAGTATTTATTTAAAACCATCAACAAGCATTATCAATAATGGAGATAACATTGAAGTTTTCCCAGTATGATCAGGGATGAAGCACTATTATTCAATATAGTACTAGAAATGTTACCTTTAGCAATAAGAGAAGAAAAAAATTAAATGATTAGAATACCAGATCTCAATCATATTATAGAGTAGTACTCATTAAAATTATTTGCTACTGGTTAAGAAATAGAATGCTAGATCAGTGGCTAGATCAGTGGAATAAACTTGATACTTAAATTGTGTCATAGCCTTAGTGAGTTGCCTGAGGACAGTTTAATAAGTTGCCATTTTCCTGATTTAACTAATGTGTTTAGGTTTTGAAAAGAGACAGGACTTGAACCCACATTATTCCAAATTTCTAGGACATTATGTGCTACTGGTCAATTATTATTCACATGTTTGAATAGAATTAATGGTCACTTAAAAAGGGGAAGAATTAACTGATGAAGAATATATTTCAGCTCCATTACTTTCTGTACTATACTGTACTATATCAAGCAAACAGGACTTCTTCCTTAGTGTTGCTTCTTTATTGCAAATTTACGGGAGCACATCAAAAGGAGAGTTGGGGAAAACACAGTGATACATAACACCAAAGGCACCTAATCTGATTGTAGCTTCATTGTTTTAGAACTGGAAGGATCTTTAGAAGGCATTAAATTTAACTCACTTCATTTTACAAAATGAGTTGAGACACAGAGAATATTCAGGATGCATTTTAGCAAATTTCTGAAATAGGTTTCAAATCTAAGTCTTCAAAGCTCTAGTTCTAATGTTTTCTCTATTGTCCCATACTATTCCATATTCTACAAATTATAGAGCTTTTCAATATGGGATCTTGTTATCTTTTATATATTGATTCTTTTTGACCTTCAGTTTGGAGGACAGAATGTGCTAACTTTCATTGAAAAGCCAGAAAAACTAAGGCAAGATAGAGATGAGAAAGTATTTAATAATTTATTTAAAAGGGAGAGATTTACTGGGACCAAATGGATCCATGGTTTGGTCCCAGGGCTGAATGAGACAATAGTCTTCAAGAATCCAGCAAACAATGTGAGTTCTCAATGACATATACAAGTAGCTCAGACTCAGGGGGTAGACTGAAGCAGGGATGCAGTCAGAATACTGAGAGGAGGAAAGTGACTCTCACAAGGTGAGGGAATGACTTAATGGGGGGAGGCATCCCACAGATGGGGAGAGGCATCTTGATAAGATTGTATCTGACATTATGGTAGCTTGGGATGGGGAGAGACATTCTGATATTCCAAAATATAAGATTTTTTATCCTTATCAAGTATTCTGATAAAGAGGGAGGGATGATTTTGCAGGAATGAGCAGAACAATTATAAACTGAGGCAGAACAATTAGAGAAACTTAGTCAGGATAATTAGGGAAATTAAATCAGGACAATAAAAGAAAGTGTGCCATAACATCATAAGCTTTTTGGTAACCCTATTCCTAAACTTATTCATTGAGAGGGGAGAAAAGGATAATGAATCTAATGGATATACTTGAACTATAAATCTAAAAAATGTGATCCCTATCTCTGAGCTCCAATTTGCATAAAAATTATCTGATCAAATATGATTTGATATAGTTTATCTGTTTATTAAGGACAGCTGCTGTATCATTGATGCCAATAATTGGAGTTTGTTGCTATTTATTATTTTGTCTGTATCATTGTATTGTTTATGTGACCAAAGTATAAGATTTGTGCTTAGAAAACTTTTGCTCCATAGATACATTGAATCCACTCAATTTTCAAAATTCTATTTCTTCAAGTAATATTATGTAAATCAAATTTAATTTCCACGAGTTACAACTGGTAAAAATAACTTAACATTTTAATTCATACTTCTTCAGACTTATATTTCTTACTTTGAGTGTGAAGTCCAAGTTAGCCCCCTGGAGGCCCTAGCATCAGACGGAGTCAGGATAAACAAATGTCTTTGGTCTTTAGGGGAAGAAGTGAAGGGGATCGCTCACGTTCTCCATTGATCAACCTCTCTTCTCGTTGTCCTCCTCCAAAGTGACTCTGGCCTGTCTTACTCCACCACCTAATCCCTCCTACAATTATCTATAGACACCAAAAGATTCAGCCAGCACAGAATAGTGGGAATGGCCATTTTTCCAAGCATACCCCAATAGAGTATTGTCCAATAAGTAATTAGCCTTAAGTGCTCAGTTGTCTAATTGCAGTGTACCTATTCAGAGTTTCAGCCCTTTACATTTGAGATAGAAAGATCTAATGTCAATTTAAGATCCTTTAGAATTTTTAATGTATTCAAAAATAGGTAGCTTCACAATATTTTCAAATGATCATATAAATGCATGTATTGTTTTAAATGGACTAAATAAGCTAAGAACACCATATAATAAAATTATAGTTTGCTATTGTGACTAGGTCACCAAGCAAGATTTGTGATTTGCTTGATACTTAAATAATAACAACAAATTTATATAGTGCTTACTATGTACCAGATGCTCTACTAAGTGCTTTATAAATATAATATTTAAATGTGAAAATAAATCATGGAGGGAAATTTTATTATTATCTCCATTTTATAGTCAGGAAACAGATGAACAACATTAGTGCTTGTCAAAGATCACACATCTAGTAAATGTTTCAAGCTAGATTTGAACTTAGATCTTCCTACAGCCACATCAGTGCTCTATCTGCTAAACTATCTAGCTGCCTTAGGTTTAAAATAATTATTCAAATAAATGTTTCTGTGTTCCATGTATGTCTAAAAATATGCATTAATACACTTGAAACTGTTCTCATCCAAGAGGCTTTTTTGATGGAATATTTATTATTTAAATGAATTTCAAAATATTTTCACACATCTTATACAATAATTTAATTCATCAATTAGTATTCTCCTATACAGAGTTCTGCTTTGATGGCTATAACTATAAACTGCAAAGGCTTTAGATACATGACTCACAACATACAAGTCTATGTTCAACTTAGTTAAATTTAAAGATAAGAATCATCATCATCACCAATTATATTGGCTGTGATGTGACAAATTTTCTTAGTCATAGCAAGTCATAAATGCTCATGCATGCATTGGTGGAGAGACTAAAAGCTTAAATTGAACCAAAACATTTATGAAGCCCTGAAGAAAAGAGGAAATTAACAAAGACAGGTTTGTTTGGAGGTTTTTTTTGTTTATTTGTTTGTTTTCCAAATCTTGCCTGTTTACCCAAGTAATAGATGTTTCCCAAATAGTTACTTTTAAAATATAGAGTTGAAGAAAGAGTCCTTAAATTTTGTGTCATGGAGCCAGTTGGCAGGAAGGCAAAACTGATGGATCCTTTCTTAGAATAATGTTTTTAAAAGCCAAAAGTAAAATGTATATCATGTCAACAGAACTCAGTGATTAATGAAATTAAATATCTATAATTTTACCTTGTGCAAGTTCGTAGCCTCTTAAAATCTTATCCATCGGCTCCAGGTAAAGAATCACTACATAGAGACTGGAAGGAGAGTAAAATAAATCACGGTCAGAAGATCTATGTTCAAATGCTGTTTTTTGATGCTTACTACCTATATAACCTTAGACAAGATACTTAATGTACTAATTTTCCTATTTATGCATTGAGTTGGAGTAGATCAGGGATTGTTAGTAAACTTATTTTAAAATAATTGGATTCCTATATATTTTACTTTATATATTTTTAAAATTGATTCTGAGAAGAGGTCAATAGAGTTCACTAGATTGCCTAAAGACATTTTTTAAAAATTGGTTATTAACAATTGGCCATGATAAACTTTTAGATATCTTCAGCTTTAATCTGGAAATCTTTGTCCTAAAATTCGTATGATATCACCATCTTGTGGTGAATATGGATAACACACCTTTCCTAACCAACTAATCAAAAAGAAAGCCCCCCCCCAAAATAATAATTACTACTTTTCTCTCATAACTGAAGTTGTGCTGTTTGGGGAATCCTCAATTTGATTTTTGGAAGTTCAAACTTCTCAGATCTTGCAAGTAAATTATAAAATAACAGGTTGCATGCAAATAAGCATACTAAAATATGTAAAAAGTTATTTTAGAGAACTTAAACTTGTATGCAATATATTTAAACCATGTTCTCACTCCTACAGTGATAAAAAGTCAAATGCTTTTGCCACTGAATTTAAACTGCAAAGAAGGAGTACTTAAAAAGATTAAGATATGCTATAGTTTGGTTGTCAATGATACATGATTTGAAGTGAAACATGATTTCTTTGAGGTCAAAGAAGTTAAGAATACTGTCATGGTATTGTGTTATATTGGAAATAATAGGGTTCCATTTAGAACCAGTGAGACTTTGATTGAATACTGCTGTACATTTTTGATCATAGTGTAAAATGTTGGGTTCTATGCCCTTAATGGATCTTTCCAGTCTAAATCTCTGACTCATTTATAAGATTTTGGACAAATAAATTTTTTTGCTCAACCTTTGCCTTCTTAATTGCAAAATAATGGTGTTACTCTAAGTGATCATTAAAGATTGCTCCAACTCTAAATCTATAAGATGGTTTAAAAAATAGGTGAAAAAAAGGAAAATGGTGAAGAGAATAACAATAATAGCAGTGAAGAGATATAAAAAGGCATGCAAAGAAAATAACCTCAAGAATTGTGACTGAAAAGAGAATTTTGTATTTAATTTTTTAAAGGAGGAAATATGATAAAAATCAAGGTCTCAACTTTCAAGTTAATATAGTTGTTCAAAGGTGGGAATAGGGACTTTCTAAAAAACACAAAAAAGACTTCATCTGATTAATACCCAGCTGCCTGGGTGACCTAACAGTGGTACCCTTTGTTACTTTTAACTATTAGGAAAAGGAAAAGGAAAAGAGGAAAGGAAAAGTTTGAGCTACTTAGTGCTTTGGGATATTTGCTTCCAAAACCATTTTATTGCTTTGAACTTTGAACATCTCCTTCAACTTTGCTTTGGAGAGTTTAGCTAACATTTTGAAAAGCAGTTTGTTTCCCCAATAAAAAAATTTTCTTTCAAATTAAAACATTTGTCAATGTTTCCGTGTGACTGCTATCAGCTTGATAAAATAGTTGGTTCATGTTGATACATTTCTGAACATCATGAAATAAGTTACTTTTTTATTAAGACAAAATGCTATACATTAGGTCCAAGATAAGCATATCACCCTCCTACTTTTTGAAGTTAGAATGATATGAGTGAAGAAAAAAAACATGAACATTTGTACATTAGAATGCACAAAATTGGTTAGCAAGCATTTATTTGAATGGTTACAAGGTTATGTTTGCTTTGTCAGGCTTACTTTATGAACTTAAAAAGAAGAAAGGGAAAAAAATTAAATTTTGTTCCCTGATTTAAATCTGTAATATGGTCAGAATGAAGTAACAAAATTTCACCCTCTCCATGAACATGAAATGTTTTCTTCCTAAAGTAAGTAAGTGCAATTTTCTCTCCTCAATTTATGACAGCCTTGTTACTTTCTTTGCCCTTAGAAAATTTCACCTTGTGCCAACCATCTACTACAGTGTTTAGAATGGAACAGACACTTAAATATGAATTATTTAAAAATGAATTATTTCATTTTAATTTACAGTTTGGCATAATGTATAAATATATGACCTAGCTGTTCAATTAACATTCCTAAAATTTAGGTTTAACCTTGGAAATGCTCTCTTTAAAAAGTTCCCTATTAAGTGGGATAAAATAGACACTCTTCTATTTGACTTTTCAAGCCCTTGGCATTCTGGCCCCAACCTTTCTTTCCAAGTTCTATGTTTTAACCAAATTATATGTGTTGGTGTTCCTCTAAAATAACTTACCATCTCCCACTTCCATACCTTTGCACAGGCCCACATCTACCATGCCATTATTATGATTCATTGTCTTTTTTCCTCTGCCTCTTGAAATCCTAAGTAGAGCTTATTTTACTTCCTACATTAAACCTATCTAAGTATTCAGTTAATAGTAGTAACACTATAGTATTATTAGTAATAGTAGTAATTCAGTAATTTAGCTCAGTGCCAATGTAGTTAACCTTGCATTGGCTATGTATACCTATTTTTTTCTATTTCATAAAATAAATCATTTGAAGGTAGAAGCAGTATTAGTTTGATTTTTGATGCCTAGTGACTAACACGTAGTAAGTACTTAACAAATGCTTACTAATAGATTTTTAAAAATATTATAATGATTATTTGAAGATTATGCAACATAAGAAACATTTATGTTATAATTATTCCACTATTAAAAAATTAGATTACTTCTATGGATTTCACTTTGATAGCCTTCCCTTGTCTGGTGCTGATCATAGCTTACACGTGTGTTAACTCTGTGTCTTTCTTGAGTCTTTTTTGTTTATTTTTTTCTTTCATTCTTTTCATGAGGAAATTCAAATATTTCTACTATAGACAATGGTTTATTTTTAAGATCCCAACTAATCTCCGAGAGTAGTTTAAACTGGAAAATTAATCAGTCTTTCAACATATGATATGGAGAAATTTTCCATCAATTTGCAAATTTGTGCTTTTTTCTGAATACCAACTTTCCCCAGCAAACTAGCTTGACAGTGAATTTGGGTATTCTCCCACTGTTTCTATTAGAGATCTTCTCAGCTGAACCTATCATTAGTTGAGAGGATTTCCTGAGGTCTGAGCTGAATGATTTAAAAGTTACGAGTATATTTACCTTCTCCATTCTGAGATTCCAAAGCATAAGCTGTCAATAAATTTGGGTCCAATTCAAAAATCAATAACAATAGTGTATTACTTAAGCATCATTTTTGGTGGATTGTCAGCTAAATTCTGATATACGATATGTTAATGTATGATATGTCAATATATATTATGATTTTATAATGTGTATTGAGGTATGAGTTCTTAACATGTTCCTTAGTGTGCAATTAACATGTTTGAGTTGTGTTTCTTTAGGGATAGAAATATATAATTCATAATTCTTTTATATTCTTATATTTCCCTAAGTAACTTATTGTCAATTTCTGCCTTTATCAGAATAATATTTATTATGGAATTTATACACTGAGAATTACTTCTGCCACTGTACTTTAACAATAATGGTTGGTTTTTGGTTGAATATACTTGTACATACTTAGTGAAATAATCAATTGCCACTAAGATATAATTGATATTTTTCTTATCTTCTTCAGTTATTAAAATCCAATCAATGTAGATAAATTACAGAGTTTTACTAGCTTTTGTATTCTCTAAATAAGTATTATGAGATATCACTTTTCCATGAATACCTCATAAACAAATTGTATATGCAAGAATGACATATGGTATCACATTAGGCTCATTATCAGCTCCAGTCGACTCTTTCCATATACCTATATCCTTTCTTTCATCTTCCAGCCTGTATATCTGGAAATCACAAATCAAAATGAGCTTCACTATATGTCTTCCAAGACCTCAATTCTTCAATTCTAGAATGATGCTCCATAATCTCTATAATCCATAGAGATCTTCCTAATCCTTCTTGGAACTCACCAACCTAGGACACCTTGTTATATAGAACTTATATATAAATACTGGCTTAAAACTTTTGGAACTTGGGTTTCTAAAATTAAGCTGAAGTATTACATTTTTTGCTACTTTATTTTTGGGAAGCCATTAAAAGAGACATATACAGAGGAAAACTCATATATTTGCTTATGATATATTTGGTAATTTCACATAAGGATATTAATGCCATTATATTTATCTATTGCTATATTTAACTTTTGAAGAATAAGAATAACCAATGAAGAAAATTTAGCAGAAGTCGTACCATGGTACAATGAACAGCATGTTGAATTATTAGGATCAGGATTAAGTTCCTAAATTTCACATTTTTTACCTAGGTGACCCTGGTTGACAACAACCTGGATCTCAATTTACTCTTTAATCTAATGAGGTGATGGTACTCCATGATCTCTAAGGTCCCTTCTAGCAATATGTATGTATATGTGTTTGTAATCCTGTGACACATTGATGAGTTTATCAGGATTGAGGAAATTTATGTGTATATTTTCCCACGGATCCAGATATGTGCCACTTTGTTTTTCTATGTATCCAGATGTTACAGTTTACTTTCTTACTAGGTAAATTATTCAAGTTTTGTAGAGAATTGTTACCAAGTTACATCATGATAGCTTTCATTTGGCTTTGTTTTGCTGTGTGATAATATGGTAAACCCACATGATACAACATAAGATCTACAAAAGATACTTTGACCTTCTGTGACATAACATTTTCCTACATGAATGTTTCCCACTTTACCCCATCAAATACCAAAGGCTATTTAATAATGTTACCCATTGATGGCTAATCTTTTAATTGTGGGAAGAAAACTGTGCTAATAATATTGGAATGTTGTTTTGATTCATTCAAAAAGAATGAAATAAAGAAAGGGGGGAAAGGCAGCTATTCAGAAATGTGAAAAGAACCAGACTTGGGAAAAACTGCAAAAATCAAATAGACATTTTTGCTTGCCTTGACATAAGGAGCTTAGTTGTAAAGGAGGCAGATGGGAGTGGATGGGAATATCAGAAGAAAAATTCTGAATGCACATAAATCACAAATGCATTTTTTAAATTATTATTATTAAAGCTTTTTATTTATAAAGTATATGCATGGATAATTTTTCAAACATTGACTGTTACATAACCTTTTGTTCCAAATTTCCCTCTCCTTCCCTCCACTCCCTCCCCTAGCTGGCAGGTAGTTCAATACATGTTAAATATGTTGAAATGCATGTTAGATCCAATGTATGTATATATTATATATATATATGTGTGTGTATATATATGTGCATATATATATATATATATATACACACACACATCTATAGTTATCTTGTTGCACAAGAAAAATCAGATCAAGAAGAAAGAAAAAAAAAACTGAGAAAGAAAACAAAATGCAAACAAATAAGAGAGAGAGTTAGAATGCTATGTTGTATTCCATACTCTTCCCATGGTTCTTTCTCTGGATGTAGATTACTCTCTTCATCACTGCACAAGTGGAACTGGCTTGAATCATCTCAGTATTGAAGAGAGCCGCATCCATCAGAATTGATCATCGTATAGTCTTATTATTGCCATGTACAATGATTTCCTTGTTCTGTTCATTTCACTTAGCATCAGTTCATGTAGTCTATGATTTGCTGTTTCCCCATTCATTCTTTAGGATGAGATTATTTAGTTTCCAATTTCTGTTTGGCTTATTTCCCCCTAGCCCTTTATTGAATGTAATTTTTATTTCATCGTTATCTGGAAATATGCATTTCCTATTTCTGCCTTTCTGCATTTGATTTTTAAGTCTTTATTCCTAATATGTGGTCAATTTTTGTATAGGTTCCATGAACTGCCAAGAAGAAAGTATATTCCTTTAGTGAATCCTAAAAGTCTCCATTCAATTTTCTCCAAAAATCTATCATTTCTAGCTTTTCTAGCACTCTACTTATCTCTTTAACTTCTTTCTTATTTATTTTGTGGTTTGATTTATCTAGTTCTGAGAGAGCAAGATTGCAATCTCCCACTATTATAGTTTTGCTGTCTATTTCTTCTTGCAACTCTCTTAATTTCTCGTTTAGGAATTTAGATGCTACACTATTTGGTGCTTATATGTTTAATATTAATATTGCTTCTTTATCTATAGTACCCTTTAGCAAGATATAGTTTCTTTCCTTATCTCTTTTAATTAGATCAATTTTTGCTTTTGCTTTATCTGAGATCAGGATGGCTATACCTGTTTGTTTGGTTTTTTTTAACTTCACCTGAAGCATATTAGATTCTGCTCCAGTCTTTTACCTTTACTCTGAGTGTATTACTCTGCTTTAAATGTGTTTCTCATTAAAAAAAAAATATATATATATATATACATATATATATATATATATATATATATATATATATATATATATAGAGATATATATATATATATATATATATATATATATATATATATATATATATATATATATGTATGTATATAGTAGGAATCAAGTCTGCTATCCGCTTACATTTTATGGGAGACTTCACCCGATTCACATTTATAGTTAAAACTACTAAATCTGTATTTCCTGCCATATTATTAACCCCAAATTATACTTTTCTCTTTCCTTTTCCCCTTTCTCCCCTCCCCAGTATTTTACTTATGAGCACAATTGCCTCAAGCAGTCCTTCCCCTTTAGAGACCCTCCCCCTTTCTTATAGCTTTTCCCTACTATTTCTATTCTCCCTTCTATTTAGCCTATCCCTTCCCTTTTCCCCTTTCCCCTCCCACTTTTCTATAAGAGGCCAAATCTGAAGAGAGTAACATTCACCCAATATTCATCACTCTCCCTTCTTTCCCTCAATTATAATGTTTTCTTTGCCTCTTCCTGAAATACAATTTCCCTCATTTTATCTTCACTTTCCCCTTTTTTTCTGTTACAATTCTCTTTCTACCTCGTTTCTTTTTTAAATTATAATAGTAAAATCAGAGTACATGTACTCTCAATGTATACCTATAACAGAAATACAGTTCTCAATAGTTTTTTTTTTCTTTTTACCTTTTTATGCTTGAGTTCTATATTTAGAAGTCAATTTTTTTTTTTTTTTTTTTTTTTTTTTTTTGTTTAGCTCTGGTTTTTTCATCAAAAATAAATGGAATTCAGGGCAGCTAGGTGGCGCAGTGGATAGAGCACTAGCCATGAATTCAAGAGGACTGGAGTGCAAATCTGATCTCAGACACTTAACACTTCCTAGCTGTGTGACCCTGGGCAAGTCACTTAACCCCAGCCTCAGGGAAAAAATAAATAAATAAATAAATAAATAAATAAATGGAATTCACCAGTTTCAGTGAATGTCCATCTTCTTCCCCAATAGAAAATGCTCAGTTTAACAGAGTAACTTATTATTGGCTTCATTCCAAGTTCCTTTGCCTTTTGGAATATCAGATTCAGAATATCAGATTGCCCTTAGATCCTTTAAAGTGGAAGCTGGGGACAGCTAGGTGGCACAGTGGATAGAGCACCAGCCCTGAATTCAGGAGGACATGAGTTCAAATCTGGTCTCAGACACTTAACACTTCCTAGCTGTGTGACCCTGGGCAAGTCACTTAACCCCAGCCTAAAAAAAATATATATAAATTAAAATTTAAAAAAATTTAAAAATTAAAAAAATAAAATAAAATAAAATACAGTGGAAGCTGTTAGGTCCTGAGTAATCCTTATTGTGGCTCCTCAGTATTTGATTTTTCTTTCTGGCTGCTTGTAATATTTTTCCTTGGTCTGATAGTTCTGAAATTTACCTATGATATTCCTTGGGGTTTTAATTCTGGAATCTCTTTCAGGAGATGTTCAGGGAATTCTTTCAATGGTTATTTTACCTTCTGATTCTATGATATCCAGGAAGTTCTATTTAATGATTTCCTGAAAGATAGTGTCTAAGTTCTTTTTCTCATACGTATTTCAGGCAGTCTAATAATCTTTAGAATGTCTCTTCTAGATCTATTTTTCAGGTTGGTTGTTTTCCAATTAGGCATTTTACATTTTTTTTTTCTTTTTTTTGGTTTTGCTTGACTGATTCTTTTGCCTCATTGAGTTGTTCATTTCCATTTGTTCAGTTCGTTCTGAATTTTAGTGAATTATTTTCTTCATTTGCTTTTTTAACTTCTTTTTTATTTGTCCAACTGAATTTTTAAATGAGTTGTTTTGTTCTGTGGAATTTATTTTCCATTTCACAAATTCTGATTTTTAAGGAGCTATTTTCTTTTTCTGTTTCACAGATTCTGTTTTTTGAGGAGTTGTTTTCTTTTTTCCATTTCATCAAATCTATCTTTTAATGAGTTATATGCTTTTTCCATTTCACTAAGTAGTCTATTTTGTAGTGAATTTTCTTCAGATAGTTTCTGTTACCTTTTGCAAACACTCTTATAAGTTTTTCATTTCCTTTCCCCATTTTTCTTCTAGCTCTCTTTTAAGATCCTTTTTAATTTCTTCTAGAAGAGCCTTGAGTGATAGGGACCAAGTTATATCACCTTTTGGGGCTTTATCTCGAGACCATCTGCCTCTAGTCTCCTCAGGGTTTGAAACCTGTTCTTCTCTTTTGCCATAAAAACTATCTTCAGAGTTCTCTTTACTTTTTTACTCATTTTTTTTAAAGTTAAGGCCTGCCTTTGGTTTCCAAGTGGCCACAGCTGTTCTGGGTTAGTGCTGATTCACTCCCCATGCTTGGTGGGCCTGGCCAGGTCCCAGGAGATTCTAGCATTTCAGGGTTCACTATTGATCTTTTGTGTTTATGTTGGATATTTTATAACTTCTCTGCTGATCTACTGGCTTGCAACCAGGGCAGAGTGGCCAACACTGCTGCAGATTCCTGTAGCTTCTTCCCTGTAGATTTTCTGCCATGCGGAGTCTGCACCACTTGGGGGAACCAACAACAATGTGGACTCAGCAATGCCCTGGGACTCAGTGCTGTCTGCACTAGTGTTTGTATTCAGCTATTTGTGCTTTGCTACCTCCCTCCCATTTTTGATTGAAACATACCTTTTATGATCTGTTTCGTCCCCAGAGAGTCTCCACCACATGGAATCTGCACTGTCTGCAGAGACTGCACCACCCCAGGACTTAGTGCTGTTTGCGCTGGTATTTGTACTCAACTGCTCGAACTGGCTGCCTCCCTCCCATTTCCAATTGAGATGGCCTTTTCTGGCAATCTTCAAAATTATTTTAAGCTGATAATTTGTTGCATTCCCAATATTTGTGGGTTCTGCTGGTCCAGAGCTAATTCAGAGGCTGGATTTTGTAATTAGTATGAGAGTTGTAGAGTGTGCAGTCCAGGCTAGCTCCCTGAAGTGCCCAGAATCAGCCAGAGTCAGGATAAGCAAAAGTCCTTGCCCCATGTTGGGTGCCAAGCTGTAATGTTCTGTTGTCTCTAAATTGTGATCATTCTCTGGTGTCCTTCAAAGTCTTGAATCTTTTCCTGTCAGAATGTCTCCAGCCAGCTTCAGTCTCTAGCTCCCTCTGAATCCAAACCCTCCAGCCAGCATACAGGTAGATGTGGGAATGAAATCTTGACTCTGAATCTCCTAAAGTGTGGGAATCAGACTCTGCCTCCAAGAATGTGGGATTGTTGGTTTTCCAGAATTCAATCCTAGTTTTAAATCTCCCAGAAGTCCATGAGCAGGCTTTTCCTTTAGACTTGTGAATCTTCTGGACTTGCAAATCCACTGAACCCTAGTTCTGAATCTCCTCAAGCTTCCCTGAAGTTCTCTCTGTGACTCAATCCAGACTCTCAGAGAGTGGGCTTTTATATCCTCCCAAAGAATGGACTTGTGGGTACTCCCTGGGCTTGTGGGAGTTCCTTTAAAAGTATGCTCTCTTAAAGGTGTGAAGTCTGATGTGTGAACCAATGAGTGAGCTTCTTGAAAGGTGTATAAGTACCTTGTAAGTTATAAGTACCTAACAGCAGAGATCAGAAAAACTTGTGTTGTCTCCACCATCTTGGCTCCATCCCTGAAGTCCATCACAAATGCATTTGATTAAATGATGAAAGTGCTTTTCAACTAATAGAAGAGTACAGATATAATCTGTATCCATTGGCTAAACTGAGCACAGTGCTTACTTTAAAAATGCAATGAGGAATATTCTAAATTATAGTAGCAGACTATTTTGCAATTATTATGATGACATACATATACATAAAACAGTCTATGGCCCTTTTATAAGTTTTTGGTTGGCAGGAAGGTAAACAGGTTACCTAGAGATCGAGACTGAAAGAAAATGGGGCATCTTACAAATATAACACATTGATTAAGAGAAAGACTTTAGGAGAGAGTCTTTTTCCCATTAAGATTTAAAGTCTTTGAAGGTAGGTTTGTTTCTCCATCACCTAGTACAATTCTAGCACAGAACAGGTCATTAATAAGTGTTTTTGAAAACTCTGGGAAGATACTCAATGAAAGTAAACATGGGAAAATAATAGAGTATCAATAAAAATTTATGATACATCACATATATGTGTATATATGTACATGTTTATATGTATGTATATATTATCAGAAAAAGCTAGATTTTCAGATAAATTATCAGTATTATTTTTGAAAATATTTTATTTTTTATGCAAGAAAGACTTGAGATCTATGATAGTGGATATTCCCACCTGTTGAATATAGAGTAAGAGATTAATAGAAATAATGGTATTTTGAATGTCTATAAATTAAAGGACATAAAATTTTACAATCTTAATCTTACTCTACAAATTAACATGATACACTGAAAATAATAGGACCTTTATAGTTAGTGAGTTTATAGTAGTATAGTAATCAGAGTTTCATAAGATTCTCTGATAAGTGAAAAGATCTCTTGTTTATTTACTTATTTATATTATTTCTTTTTAAAATTTATTTATTTATTTGTTGATTTCAAGTCCAAGAATGTTACAAAGCTAATAAATGAACTCTATCACTCAATAGACTGCCATATCTATCTGATAACCACAGTCAAGTAGAGCAAACATGTCTGTTTTCTTGTTTGCTAAGCAGATGAGTAGCCAACCTATAGAGCTCATTAATGTTTATACATATCTTGCACAGAAAACTCAGATCAACAGTATTCTAGGGCCAAGAATTGAACAGGAGAACTAGAAGACTATGAATTTAGAAGAACTAATTTATCTTTGGAGAATTGCACACTGACCTCAAATGTTTTCCTGAAACAAAGCTCCATTTTTAACACTATTATACTTCCAGTAATGATATTTGGCTGTGAGGCATGGAATACTTCAGTCCCAAAATAGTGAAGGGTTGAGAGTCACCCAAAAGGCAATGAGGAGCTGTGCACATTTCAGGCACAAACACACTATAGCATATAAAAAACACAGAATTTCATGGAAAAAAAACATTGCATTGAACCTATTTCAAACAACATATGAAGCAATTTAAATACTTTTCTTGCTTACTTCTCGCAGAAGTAAATTAGAATACATTCATCTCCCTGGAAGTTGATGAATTTTTGTCAACAATGACAACATAAGGAGGAGCCTTATGAAGCTCATGTAGCAGATGAGTCTGTTAGCTAATTGTGTTGTTTAATATCTTATTAATACCTTTTGTTTTTTTTTATCTATGAAATAAAACAAACATTTCCATAACATAGTATAATGAAAACATGATTTCACATGAAACTATATATCTACATCTTGCTAATTATTTTAAACATGCAACAAAATAATTATATAAATTTCTTTTTTCCCATTTTCCTTTCTGATGCTCCCCTACCATATGCCCGAGATGACCATCATTAGACAAAAATAGACATATAAATATGCATGTGAAATCATTTTAAAAATACTTCTATTTATCAGTTCTTTCTTTGGTTTCAGATGGCAACTTTCTTCATATGTCCTTAGATTTAATATGGGTATTTATAATAGTCAAAATAACTTTTTCATTCAAAGTTCTCCTTAAAATAATATTGATATTATTGTGTGCAATTCTTGGTTCTGCTCATTTTATTCTTCATTATTCTGTGAAAATCTTTCCATGTTTTTCTAAGACCACTGAACTCTTAATTTCTTATAAGACAGTAGTATTCCATCACAATCATATACTACAAGTTGTTCAGCCATTCCCTAATTGATGAACATCCCTGAAATTCCTAGTTCATTATCACTAAGAAAAGAGGTATAAAGATAATTGAAAACAAGGTTATTTTCCTTTTCCCCTAATTATCTTTGAAAGTTGATCTAGTAATCTTATTCCTGGATCAAAAAGTATAGATAATTTAGTAACTGTCTTTTGGTGTAATTCCCATTGTTCTCCAAAATGGTTGGATTCATTCACAGTTAACCCAGGAACTATATGAACAAAATCATAATAAATCATTTTATGCAAATAATTTCAGATTTCAATAATTGGCCATTCATAGGCAGGGCCAGTATAATTTTAAAAATCACAACTTTGCCCAAACTAATTTATGTATTCATTGTCATACCAATTAAATTATTAAAAAATACTGAATTGCAAAATTTAATAATAATCGAATTCATTGGAAGAACAAAAAGTAAAAAACATTAAAGCAAATAATGGGGGGAAATGTAAAAGAAAGTCAATTACTAGTACCAGATCTTAAATTATAAGGTAATGTCAAAACTATCTATTACTGGCTAAGAAATGTAAAGGCATATCAGTGAAATAGACTATACATAAAATTTATGGCAGAAAATAAGTACAATAATTTTGTATTAAATAAATGTAAAGATTTAAGATTTGAGGAAAAGAATTATTATTTGGGAAAAAATGTTGGGAAAACTGGAAAGGAATATGGCAGAATTTGATACAGACCAAAATGCTATGCCATTTACCTGGATAAAGTCAAAATAAATATTACAAGAAAATTAGAAAGATAAAAACATGTTACTTATCAGATTTATGAGTAATTTGTAAATAAACAAGAGCTAGAGATTTAAGTTAAGTGTAAAATGGATAGTTTTTTATTACATCAAATTAAAAAGTTTTTGTACACTCTCCCTCAAAATAATAACACAAATATAGTCAACATTAGAAGGAAAACACAAAATTGAGTGGGGGAAGATTTTATAGACAGTTTCTCAGAAAAATGTCTCATTTGAAATACTTAAAGAACTTTGGCAAATCTACTAAATTATAAATGGTCAAAGGATATGAATAGACGGTTTTACAATAAAAAAAACAAAATAATGTATAATCATATGAAAATTTATCTAAATTATTTATTGGAGAAAAGCAAATTAATAATTTTGTTTTATATATTATAATCATATCCTGAAATAATAATCTTCCTTCACTGAACTTGTCTTAGTAACAAAAACATCAGTGTAAAAGTGACCCATCAAATCTCAATTTCTGACAATTTGTGCAATAATCTATATATCATCATCCCCTTTCTTTCTGCAAAAAAGGGAAATGCATTTCATTGCCTATCCTCTGATAACAAAACTGATCAATGGGCCATTTATTCTTTAAGAAGTATTTAAGTATTGCTAAGTGAAATGAACAGAATCAGGACATTATTGTACATGGCAACAATAAGATTATTCAATGATCAATTCTGATGGATGTGGCTCTCTTCAACAATGACATGATTCATACCAGTTCCAATGATCTTGTGATGAAGAGAGCCATCTACAACCAGAGAGAGGAATGTAGGAACTGAGTGTAGCATTTTCACTCTTTTTGTTGTTATTTGCTTGCATTTTATTTTCTTTCTCATTTTTTCCTATTTGATCTAATTTTTCTTGTACAGCAAGATAATTGTGTAAATATGTATGCACATATTGGATTTAGCATATACTTCTACCATGTGTAACATATATTAGATTACTTGTCATCTAGGGAAGAGGGGAGAAGGTGAGGGAAAACAGAACACAAAGTTTTGCAAGAGTTAATGTTGAAAAATTATCCATGCATATGTTTTAAAAACAAAAGGCTTTAATAACAAAAAAGCCTTAATAAAAATTATTTTAAAAATAATAATAGTTATTTAATAAAATACTAAATTTAATAAAAATAATAATAATTTTAATTTAAAAAAATTTAAAGCAGCATTTAAGTATAAGCAATTTTAACAGAGCTAAAATAGTTGTATTTAGGAGGAACACGCCATAAATGATAAAACTTAAGTATTTAAAGTTAGCAAAATATTTAAGCTCAGATTTTAAGTAATCTTTTGTTGGCATGTTAGAAAGGGAAGTTTTGTTCAAACAAGAAACTAGATGGAAGATATCATCTTAACCTTATAGGAGACTGTGATTTGAGAGTATACTTTAGAACTAACTTACCTAAATGATTTCATCAAGATACACTTCTGCTTATAATGAGATGTTCTAAGTGAAATAACATATATAAATTGCCTGACCCTAATAAATGCTTATTCACATGCCCCACAGGGAGCATTTTAAGCATCCTTTTATGAACAAAGTGATTTGTTAATATTATCTGCCCTGATTTTTCTTTTCAGGAGGAGTTCCCTCTTATTTTCTGTAACAAAGAGACTTGACATTGCAAAACAATATTGTACAACAATTTAATGGGAATCCTAGAATATGTTTGAAGAATTTTTTTTGTAAAATATTATGGGATGCAGCAGATAAGAATACTGATTTCATCTTAAATATCTATTAGCTCTATAACTTTGGAAAATTCACTTAACCTTTCTAAGTTTCATTTTTCCTCATTTTAAAAATGGGGATAATTAACAGCATCTACCTCACAGAGTTGTTGTGAAGATCAAATAAGGTAACATTGAGCAACGTGCAAAACATAAAAATCTAATAAAAGGCAGTTAGGATGATGATAATGACAACTAGGTGATGTCTTTGTCTTGCCTTGTTGCCTGTGTTGGTAGTGAAATAGATTGATTCTGTCTGGGAGATACTCTTTAGCTTAATACAGAATTACCAGTTTGGTACCCCCACATTTGAGGATTCCAAAAAAAAATAGTGTTGTTTTTTCAGTCAACAACATAGAATATTGTATCATGGATCTGCTTAATTCTGGAAGTTGTTCTAAATCCCTTTCATGTATATACATTTAAAATAAAGCCTTTTATTTTGCCTATATTAATTATTGCCATTATATATAGGTAAAAGTCTCCATTCTGTTTCTTATGGATTCAATATTTAGGAAATTACATTATATATCTCTTGCTACTTTGGATCTAGAGTAATGAATTGAGGGCTACTCAGTGATTCAAATGCTTAGAATTCTATCTTATTCATATCTTTGTTATGGAATTAATCATTTTATTTTTTTAATCCTCTTTTTGTTGAACAATAAGAGGCAATGTAAATAACTGATAGAAAAAAAATTGTGAATCTTGATGGGGTTCAAGTCCCTCCTTTCTCATATTCTGGTTTTATGGCCATGCCCAAATCATTTAACTTCTTAGGGCCTTAAGCAATTTTCTACTGTTATACCTTTAAAAGACAGTGTGCCTTGCACAGGTTGAAGGAGTTTCCTCCTCAAGGAGTTCCCTACACCACTCAAGTCACAGGTTCAGTATCCTGTTGTATTTTAGAATAGCTTTTCCATGTCCATCCTCTCCTTTCTCTCTAAATACCCCCCCACCAACCACAAACACTTTTTATAATTCCTAATATGATTTTGTAAAGTGTACATTCAATTTAATCTGGACTGGCATAAAGAAAGTAATATTGAATGGTGTCTTACCATCCATGTTTTGAAGTATTAATAAATAAAACAGAGCCAAGTACAAAATCCTAAGGCACATAACTAAAGACTTCTTATCAAGTTGACATTTAACCACTATTTCTGAAAGTAGTCATTCAACTAAGCCTAAAAATTGAACAAAAATAATTCCATAAGACATGAATTAAAATGAAAGAAAATAATGAAAAAGTAGATCCTTACACATCCTTTGATCTGATTATTCAACTAATTTCTTGTCAATAGCTTTCAATTTTATTAGACTAAATGACAATTTACACAATTAATTGAAAGTAAGATTTATCACCAGTGATAATCTTGTTGTTTTGCTTAACTTTTTTCAGGGAATATATGTTTATTTATGTATTTAGTTTTGTAAAATAAATCAACTTTAATTACCAAAAAAAATAGCAATATAAAACACAATAATGAGACAAGGAGATAACAAGACAATCTGGTTACAATCTGAGAAGACTTTCTGGAAGTAATTAATTGAAATGAATTTTAAAGGGAACTGGATCCATGGATATGTATTAATAGAAGTGAGTAGAAAGGAATGAGTAAAAGAATACATTTTCTGTGAAATCTCACTGGTACCTCATAAGACTATTAATTTCAAAAGTAAAAGGGATCCCAAATGTCCAATCTTTTCACAGTCCTGGTAAGAAAATAAAGATCTATGGAAGCTAAGAGACTTCCTCAGGAGGTTTAAGGCTCTTACTCAAGGTCTCATAATTTGCAACAGAAATAAGAGGTGAACCATTAGACTGTAAGCTCCCTGAGAGCAAAAACTGCCTTTTGTCCTTTGCATGTTAGGTGCTTAACACAATGCTTGCTGTTTAATAAATGTTTATTGATTGACTAGTTATTGAATCCAGGTCCAGGCTCCTCTAGAACCAGTGTTAATTGTTTGAGAATGATTATTCTCACAGCTTTTGAAACATTGAACAACTTTGGTCCTGGTCCTCTCTCTCATTCTTTCATTCCATCAATGGCCATTTGACACAGAAGTCAAGGTATCCTTTGCCAGCACAGCGAATTTAAAACTAATTATATATGGATAGAGAAATATTCCTTTATTGAAGCATTAAAGAACACTGAATGATCACTGATTCTGACAAAGTTTGTACCTAATTGGAGAGATAAGAATCTGAATCAACAATTATATAGCAATTGCTAAATAAGAGGGGAAATGAGGACTCTAAATATGCATATATAGAGAGATATAGATATAGATATATGTAAAATATATTTCTGTACAATTAAGAAGATGTACAAGAAAGACAAGATTGAAGAGGTAATCCTGGGAAAAAGTGAGTGCTATGCTTCTAGAATGCTTGGCTGACCATTTAATATTATTTTCTGTAAAGGTTTTTAGATATGTATCAAATATACAAGTATATGCAAATAAAAATTCTGATTAAATATTTGATAATTTGAGTTCTGTGGTCACAACTGAAAACATATTAAGTTCTTGATATATTCCCTTCATCTCACAAGTGATTTTGTTTCCACTGTTTTTCTTGTATGTGTGTGTGTGATTTTTTTTTTTTTACTTCAGGGCTCTTTAACAATCTAAAAGAGATTTAAAACTGACCAAATAAAAAGATGGCGAGACCCAACAATTTCACCTACTTCACCAGAAAATCTCTTATTTTTGCTGAAGAATGCACTGCTACCAAGAAAAGGGAGGATGAGGAAGGAGTAGAGCCAAATAATGACTTGGAAGCTGGTAAACAGCTACCATTTTTTTATGGCAACATTCCTACAGGCATGATGTCAGAGCCCCTGGAAGACCTGGACCCATACTACCTGGATAAAAATGTGAGCATTTCTTATAAGCAATGGGAGAATGTTTCTATTTTACCCTCTACGGATGAAAAGATTTTCATCATCAGGACATAAAAAGGCTTGATGAATATAAAAAAACAGTAAAATTTTAAATGTTGAACTCTCAAGGTTATCTTCTTAGATTTAATTCAAGTTGATTCTGTCACTGACATCTTGGTTACTTTACTTTTTGAGTAATAAATAAATATGATGCAATTCCCAACAGAATGCAGATTTCAGGGGGCTGGGACTGTTTATTTTTTGGCTTTTTGTCCCTAGTCCATAACATAATACCCAATATATATCATACTTGTGCATATTCAGTAATTATATGATGTGTTGATCCAATACCAATGACCTACCATTTATCAATCAACCAATTAGCATGAATGTATTGAGTGTCTACTCTGTCTAAACAAATATTCTAAGGCATTTTTTTTAAAAAGTGGACATGACTTCTTCCATTAAGGAACTTTGTGAATTAGTTAAAACTGTGCTAAGAAAGAGGATTAGAATACAAGTTAGTATTCCATGATATGACAATATGAAATTTTGACATTTATATAGTGTTTTAAATTTTGACAGAACATTTTATGTACACTATTTAGGTGTACTGAAGTTCATGAAAATTCTTTGAGGTAGATACACTATTATGATTTGGTTACACCAAAATATTTAATCGTTGAGGCTTCAAAAAAAGCAAACATTGTATGCACAGATATTTGCATGAAAAAAAACTTCATTTATAATTTGAGCTTTAATTTTTTTGAACCCTTAATGCAAAACTTAGATTTATTCCTACGGGATTTTGTCATATTTGATTTAGTTCACTATTTAATCTTACTGAGATGTTTCTTGGATCAGGATATTATCATCTGATGAATTAACTCATTTAGTTTTACATCATCTGATAATTTTAGAAAACACAGACCCTTCACTTCAAGTATTTAGGTATGGCATGTTTAGATCAGAGCTTTCTTCTAGGCCCTATAAAATTTTTATCTGTCAATCTCACTTTCCTTATCTATTGACATGATTAAATGTTCTCTACTACTTCTAATTTTTTATAATGCTATATTTGCACAGTCATAAAATTAACAGAAATGCATATATAACTAGAAGACATATATTAAACATACTCTGTATAAACATAAGTGCAACACATATATAATATATGATTACTGTATGACATTTATAAATATGTAAGCCATAATATATGTGTATATATGTAATAGGTGTAATATATGTAATATTATTTACATATGAAATATCTATATATATATTTGTGTATATCTAAATATATATTATTTATCCTGAATAAGGAGTAATGTGAATCAATAACAACGAAAGTAAATTAAATAGCTGTTACATAAGAATGCTATCTTTTCACTGTATTCTTATTTCCTCTTGCAGACTTTCATTGTATTGAATAAAAGAAAAACCATTTTTCGATTCAATGCCTCTCCTGCTTTGTACATTTTAACTCCTTTCCATATGATTAGAAGAATATCCATAAAGATTTTGGTAAACTGATATCCTTTTCCAGTGATTCACTAAATGTTATATTCTTAAAAGCAAAGTGAAGCCAAAGGAATGCATTTGTATCAGCCTTCATATCTGACTTTTATTCCTTTCTCCACTTGAAAAGAATCTCTGATATTAGTCCATTGATTTCCTTTAAATTATGAAAAAAGCATACTTATTTGGAGAATAATCGTGATAGTAGTCTTCATTTGAAGATGGCATTTCAAATATTTGTTTCATTTTGCAAAACTATGCAAAGTAGAGGAACTAGCTTTGTGAAAGTAATTTGATAATCATTGTATAGTGAGAAGTTGTATATTGTCAACATTTTGATAACTGTCTTGATCACATACATAGAAAATTCCTAACATGATTTATCATCTTATATTCCTTGACTCTCACGTACTTTATTCAACATGATCCTTATGGGCACTTTCCTGTTCAACTGTGTTTTTCTGACAAACCTTAACCCTCCAAACTGGATATTTTATTTCGAGTAAGTTAACAAAATAACTTTAAAATAGATTTTAATGAGAATGTGTATTTTTCCATATTGAATCAAAAGCCCACTGATTTCTGTATCCATTTTGTGTAGTTTTCTTTCTCTGGGGGATATAGCTATAGTCATCCTCTCTTGGCCAATTTTAGCATTGGGACTATATTGGGTCTATGTTTTTAAAAAATATAGTCAGCTATTAAGAAAGCATTAGACTCTCCTACAGCTTTTTAGAAAAGGGAATTCCTAAGAAGCTTCTCTTTGCCCCTTGTTCTTAAATTATTGGTGACAGCTAGCCAATATTTGACTGGCTTAGCAGGTATTTCATCTTAGAAACTGTTTGGTTATTGAATGTTATGCATCTTTGCCAACTATTTTTTTTCAAGTCATGATTTTGGAAACCATTATGATAGCATCCAAGGCATTTTTTGTCTTTAAAAACCCTAACCCTGAAGTTCCATGACCTTTTTCTTGGGTTACAAGGTGGATTTATTCTAATGTTTGCTTTGGAGCAAGAATATGGCTAATATCTAGAAGAGTCATTTAAAAATTCTGCCTCTGATCTTATCTGGTATACAGATTTACAACAATTTTCAGATTTCTTTCATGATTATTCATGTGTCATTCTTCCATCTAATATACTTGTGGATACTTGTCTTCAGGTTATCTTTCATTGGATTATATACTTTTGAGATCTTTATAAAAATCCTCGCAAGAGGCTTCTGCATAGGACCATTTACACTGCTTCGTGATCCCTGGAACTGGTTTTATATCCATATTCTTGCGTATGCGTAAGTATTTTCATGTATTTTCCAGTAACATTTTTGCAAACAAATATTTTGCTGAGACAATTTAAACATAAAGGATATTTTGGGAATTACATCCATTGGTATTTGGATCTGGAATTGTACATATTGTAGATTTCTTTTAATGAACAACAAGTATGCATATTTGTTATGTCCTTTTCATCCTCAAAATTTGGTTAACAATTAGAAGTGTTTGATTTTATTTCCATTTTAAAGCTAGGGGAATTCATGTACAAATGACGTTGTGCTTTGTTCAAGTTGACTTAAAAATGGATAGAAATTAATTTAGGATCAACTGTGAAAGACTTGCTTCTTCTCAATGGTTCCGTGTTCAAAAGCAATTCCAATAATTAAATTCCAATAGTTAAATTTGTACAGAAAATGCCATCTGTAGTCAGAAAAAGAAAGAACTAAGGAGATTAAATGTAAATCAAAACATGCTATATTCACTTCATTTTTCTGTTTTTTTAATCTTTTTTCCATATTTTCCCTTTTGCTTTGATTTTTCCCTCCCAATATCATTCATAAAGCAATGTGTGTTAAAAATAAATTTTTAAAAAAGTAAAAAGAAATTAATAGAAGAATTGGAACAGAGCCCTTGATTATTAGACAAATGTTCCTTTTACTAGCTTACATTACTTTCAAATGTCTTAAAATAGGGACTAAGTCCTATAACAAAAAGTCTTATTTACTTCTATAACAAAATCTCTTAATGTGTCATTTGATACAAAAAAATTAAATAGAGGGTGTCCATTTTTTCTAAATATATTTATCCAAGCTAAAGCATGAAATGTAGACTCTCCTAGTTCTGAGTATATTTTCACAGACAATATTGCTTCCCCTAGATTATAACATCTCATAATTAATTTTATTAGTTTATAGAATTTGTAGTTGTAAGGAACTTTAAAGTTCATCAGGTTCATCCCTCTCATTTCAAATATGAGGAAAGTAAACTTCAGAGAATCAGTTACTTGTCCAAAATCATATAGATATTAAATGAGAGAAAGAGAATTTGAGCCTGGTGTATAACTAGAAATCCAGTTTTTTGCACTATCACATGATCATTTGAAAATGCCAAATTAATCTTAATTGTGTACTATGTGATTTAATTACTAAACTAAATTATGCCTAAAGATAGTGGAAGATGAGAGGAAAACATTGGTAAATGGAAAGAAAAATAGAGAAATGTGATAGTTGTCCACAAGTATTTGATGGATTCTCAAAGAAAAAAAAAGAATAAGACGGATTAAATTTATATATTTGATAACAAATTTGATTCATGCCAGAAAGAACAAGGGAAACACTAATAGTCATATGAAGGCATGTGTATCACTGTTCCAGTGATTTCCCCCTAAGACTTTATCAGTACTAATCAGAGATGGCATCAGGAATTCTTGTTTCATTGAACAAGATGATCTCTGAAATCCTTTCTAATTTTCATATTTTTGAATTTTTTCTCTTAAAATCATTTTCTTATTGATAAAAGGTAGAAAGTAATACCTGACTATCATTTTTCCTAAGTTAAAAAAGCATTAAAAACTGATAATGTCCTTAGATTTCTTTGGAATCTGTCTAAATTTTTAATAATTCTAATTTAATTCTACAGGTATCTGAGAATATTTGTAAACCTAGAAAGTATCCCAGCTCTTGGAATTTTCTCATTGTTAAGAATTTTGAAAGCTATTTCTCTAACCACAGGTAAACATGATTTGCATAATCTTTAGAATCATTGTCCTTCCATTCTTGTGGATATTTGGGATGGAGGTGGGAGTTGGAAAGAATTTAGTACGGTTGTATATGAACTTTCTGATTATAGTTATCTAATAGTACATATGTAAGGTGAAACAATGTTTCAATGTTGAGAAATTTTAGAATTGTTTCACTCCTAGGATCCCAGATTTAGATTTAGAAGAGACAAGTGTTCAAGAGAATATTTTTCTATGTGTATTGTGACCCAGCATCTTTTATACTAGCACCACTACATACATGTTAATATTGAGCTCTTGGCAACTTTAGCCTTTTAATGAAAACTACTTATCTTATGGACATCTAAATGGGGCAGTTGAAAAAGCACTAGGCCTGGTGACAAGAAGATTCATCTTCTTTAGCTCAAATATGTACTCAAGCACTTAACCAGCTCTGTGATTCTGAACAAGTCATTGAACCCTCTTTGCCTATTTCCTTATGGTTAAAGTGAATTGGAGAAAGAAATAGCAAACCACTCCAGCATCCTTGCCAAGAAAACCCCAAATGTAGTCACAAAGAGATGGCACGATTAAACAACAACAAAAACAGGGTCACTTTTGGCATATGATCCTTGGTTCAATGTATTACATATGTTTTGCAACAACAAAAAATGTAATAATGTATTGTCAGATGTTTCATTTCATTGTTATGATGCCGCTTCCCCCCTCCTTCTTTTCAGGTACAAGAATTATCATTGGAACCCTGACTCGTTCAGCAAAGATGTTTTGTCATACGGTGATCCTAACTATGTTTTGTTTGAGTGTTTTTGCTGTCATGGGAATGCAGCTATTCATGGGCAGCTTGAAACATAAATGTTTACCATGGCCTCAAGAAGAAGGAAATATGACTGAAATTATGTTGGACAATGAAAGTAAGCATCATAACTCCAAAAGTGTGCTCCAAAAATGGGCTTTAAATCACTCAATCAACAAACATGCATTAGTATGTCAATCAACAAGCATGTTTTGGTGTCTATTCTGTTCCACAAATTCTACACACTGAGATTACAAAGACAAAAACAAAATAGTAACTATACTAAAGGAGCTTACATTCTTCATTCTATCCAGGGATATTTAGCAAGCTCTTCTCTTTTTGCCTATTAAATGAAATATTTTAAGGCTATTTTTGGAAAGATATTTCTATTAAAATCATTTTATTGATGAGATTTTTGTTATATATAAAACATATTATCATTGGTCTTAGCTTTGCTATCTTGGACAAATCCAAATAAGGATAATTTTACTTTTACTCAATCTGTAATTATTTTCTTATTAAGGAAATTCATTAAGTTATCAAATATTTATAGATGACAGTGAACATGTCTGAAAGTGGGAGACAATGCGTGGCTGATCATGTCACTTTTTCTGCTCATTAAAATCAAGTGGTTCCCAATTACCTCCAAGATCAAATAAAAAATACTCTGTTTGGCATTCAAAGCCCTTCATCACCTGCCTCCCCACCTATTTAGTCTTCTTCCTTCCACCTTTCCATGTACTCCACCATGGAGTCACATTGACCTCTTTGCTATTTCTAAAACCCAACACTCAATCTCCTGACTCTGAGTATTTCCACAGATTATCTTCCATGTATGGGTTTCCCTTCTCATCTCTTCCTCCTACTTTTTATGTTATTGTGAATCCTCTAAGAGATTATCTCCAATTTTCATATATATATATACATATGTATATATATATATATGTATATATGTATATATACATACATATATATGTATATACATATACATAAACATATATATATAGCTTGTTTTGACACAACTCTTCATAACATGTTGTCTATCCCCTTAAAGTATACACTTCTTGAGAGCAAGGTTGACTTTTTTCCCTTTTTGTGTCTCTAGCACTTAATATAGTTACTAGCACAAAGTAGGTACTTAATAAATGTTTATTAGCTGTGAAGTAGTCACTATGAAATAGTGGAAAGAGAAGTGGATTTTGGGGTCTTAAACTGATGTCACACTTGTGACCTTGAACCTGTCCCATAAACTATCTAGGCTTCATTTTTTTTTCATCTGTACAATGTGAAATTTGGACTAGGTGATCTCTTATGTTTGTTCCATATTTAAATCTATGGTTTTACAAAATATAAGAAGTATAGACAAAGGCAAATATCACCCATTGTACAATTTTGCATGATACATGATATAGCTATCCTGGTCTTGTAAAATCTGGAGTTATAGTGAAAGTTTAATAAATTTTCTCATTCACATTTTCAGGATTTGACAGTTTTCTTCTGGAAAGAGGAATGAATGCTTTCCTTTGTGGCAACAGTACATTTGCTGGGTAAGAAGTCTTGGGTTGTATTGTATTGTGTTTTTCTTGATAGGTTGTATCAGATAAGATACTAATCTACCAACAAATATTCAGTGAGAATTTATCATATGCAAGGAATTTAGAGATACAAAGGGATTTAAAATAATATCCCTGTGACTCAAGTTTATATAATCCTTTGCAGTTTGTAAAGCTCTGTCTTCAGAATGAATATTGTATTTCACATAGTTCAAATATTCTTATTCCCATATTATAGATAAATGAGGCTGAAAGGATAAATCCTCCTTTACAAGTAGTAGCAAAATCTGAAAGGATGAAGGGTCCTTTCAGCCCATTAAGTTCATTCTGTATAAACAAGAACCTATTTTAGTCTCCTCAACTTACTCAAATAACCCTAGTTTTTACTTAAAGAAGGGGTGTCTATTACACATCTTGGAGGAGCTGAGTCAACTTTCAGATATCTGAGTGTGAATAAAAGACATAAAATTCATCTTAATGAAAGGATATTCTTGAAATTTTTTCCAGAAATTACTTGAAATATGATGTAAATTAGCCTTCTTCCTACCATTTAGTTGGGAAATATTCAATTCAGCAAGTGTCTACCACGCACCATACACTATATTAAGTTTTGTAGGTTATAAAAAGATGAATATGATGTATCTGTACACATAAGGAATTTATCCAATGGTAAGAAGTAGAGCAGAATTTTGTTACCCAAGTTTATTATAGAAGAAGGAGGAGAAGGAGCAAAAGGAGGAGGAAAAAAGGAAGAGAAAGAGCAAGAAGGAAGAGGAGAAGGAGGAGAGGAAAGAGGTGGAGAAAGAGGAAGAAGAAGATGATGATGATGGTATGATGACTGTTAGGCCCTCATAAAAGACATAGGCTGATTCTAACTTGCTATATAAGGGAAAGTAGAATATTTGGCATTCTGTTTCATATTTGGATGAGAGTAAATTAGTTTATAACTTGGTATTCATTACTTGTTCCCTAAACAGATAAAAAATTAACTGAAATTAATTAATTCTTTCTCTTTTTATGTATAGTCAATGTCCAGAAGGATACCTATGTGTGAAAACTGGTATAAATCCTGATTATGGCTACACGAATTTTGATAATTTTGGCTGGGCTTTCTTGTCTCTATTCAGATTAATGACCTTGGATTTTTGGGAAAGCCTTTACCAACAGGTGAGAATGAGCAATGTAAATTTAGATGGTAAAACTAGTTAAACACAAATGAATCGTTGCTTCGAAGAAAGACTGAGAAATATATAACCAGAGAACTAATGAAATCTCCAAACTTACTTTGTCAATAGGATTTATTTTATAGTAAATGATGTCAACTCACATTTACTTTGAATTACACAAATTATAAAGCATTTTCCTCAAAACTCTATGAGTTAGATTATACCACATTGCTGGATCCATTTTGCAAAAAAAAAGAAACTAAGGCTGAAAGGACCTTACTCACCGTCACTTTCTTGTAGGTATACCAGGATTTCTAATCTTCATAACCCTCCTGCTTCCCCTTCAACACCACTTTTGTTTCAATACTATTAATTTAAGACAGGGATGAAACCCTATAGGGCAATGGCAGGGTGAGAGTTTGCTCCTAGGTGCCAACTTTGGTCTGTCACTTGTATTATTTTCTGCAGGGTTTCTCAGAAAAAAGATACTTAGTCTTGCAATTCATTCAACTCCTTCCACTCTGCTGATGGGATAACTTGTTTGCCCATTGCAGCTTGAGTCTGGCATAGTCTAGGATAAATCATGTAGAGCTATGATGACTATATTGGAACAAGCCAACAGGAAATAGAATTTGTTGTAGGAAACAGACCATCAACCAAAATTAGATTAAACTGGAAAGTAAGATGAAATCACCCTATTATAATGAGAATAAAGAGATTTGGTTCCACTCCCAGACAACTTTGTACATGTTTTCTTTGAGTGGCCGCTTGCTAGAATATCTTGGTAAATTATATTCATTCAACTGCTTCCCTTGAACTTTTTCCTCATGAGCAATAATGTTGACCAGTGTGAGAATAAGAATGAATTTAAATGGAAAAAATAATTTCCTTGTAGTTTTGCTATTTGGAAGCTTCTTTACATCTAATTTACTAGATCTTAATAAACTATGTGGATATTTAAATTGCCTGTAAATACCTTTTTATTAATTCAAATTAAAAAGTTTCCCAAAGTCTAGGTGGGAGATCAGGCTAGGAGGCAGCTCAGGAACATAAAAAAAACCCTTTTTCTGGTCCTTGAACCTGATCAGTTTAAACCAGTTTCTAGCCTTGACATCTTTATCAAAAGTTTGGAATGAAGTGAGTTTCTTCTGAAGGCTCACTGGTCAAAGATACTTATTATCTTACATTATCTTGAAGCTTACAACATTCTGTTTGTCTTTTCAATTTCTCATTGTCTGCAAAAGGTTTCTGAAGAAATTGAATTTTAATTGTTCTGTGGAAACTTAAGCCTAGTTCGTCTCTCACATAGGTTCATAGCTTTTGAGATAGAAAGGTCCTTTGGCACTATCTAGTATAATCATCTCATTTCCCAAATAGGGAAACTAAGGCTTAGAGGGGTGACATGACCTGCCCAAGAAGACCAGATAGAAATTTGACCCCAGGTGCTCTAAATCCAAGTCCCTCACTGCATATGACATTTTAAAAATATATAACTCAGGTTTTCAAAGGTCATATTACATGAGATTAATTAAACTCTGTTTACTCTAGTGAATTCTTAACCAGGAAATTAAAATAATGAAAGAATAAAAGTAATAGTAATAGTCAGTCTTTATGTAGCACTTTTAGTTTGAAAAAACTTTACAACACTTAAAAAATATGATTTATTTGATCTTCACTCACAGTAACCCTGGAAATTGGGCATTGTTATTTCTGTTTTGCACATGCAAAGTAATTGACAGAGATTAAATGGCTTGCTCAGGGTCACACAAATAGTAAGAATCTCAGGACACACTTGACCTGAGGTCTCCCTAATCCCAGGATCAGGGATTTCCCCACTGGAGCATATAACTGCATAATGACAGCTTTCATAACTTTTTTGGTCTTAAAACATTAAAAAAATGTTTTTCTTTGTTTCTCTTTCTATCCCATTTAGACCCTACGAGCCGTTGGAAAGACCTATATAATATTTTTTGTAATTGTCATTTTCTTTTGCTCCTTTTATCTGGTAACCTTGAAACTGGCTGTAGTTGCCATGGGTTATGAAAAACAGAATCGGGCAACCATTAGAGCAGCAAAGCGGAGACAGGTGAAATATCAAGCTATGTTGTACCAACGTGAAAGAGAACAAGAAGCAACTGAGGTATTGTCGTTGTGACTTTAAAATACTTAATAGAAATAAAGGAATCAAATGCAACTCCAGACACCTGACTGTTTAACATCCTGATTCCAATTTAATGTTCTCTCATCAAGTCTTTCTAAGTTAACTTATACCTATTTTTTTTATTTGAAATATACTAAAAGGAGTTTAATAGTTTTGCAACAATAGTACAACTAATTATTTGTATTAGGGAACAGGATAGATTAAAATGTCCAGGAGCTTTAGTCTCAATATAAAGTCCTTTGCCATTCAGTGTCACATCTAGCTATACTAGTTCTACTCTAAGCTTAGAACCTTATTACTGAGGATGACCACTTCTACTTTAGTTTGAGAAATCTTTTAAATTTCTATAATATACTATAATACATAGACACCATTGCTCTGAAAAACCAAATTTCTTTAGTCAGAAAATTCATTTGCATTATATTGATCAAACTTAATAATGAGATATTTTGAAAATGTATAGTTAATTTTCAACTAGTTATGTGTGTATATTATATATATACATGTACATGTATATATATATAATTTGAAGCTTTATTTCTTATTTTTATGTGATAGCTAAGGAAAGACACTTTTCTGTCTTACAAATTAGACTTAAAATTAAAGTGATAATGTTTTTATAAGTAACACAACAGTTACATACTAAAATACAATAAAAATCTAAAACATTTCCAGAGTTTGGGATAAGAGCAATATCTACTTCATGGTCTTTCTTAGTGAAGAAAGAAAAAAAAAAACCAAACAATAGTTCTCTTTGTATATACAGCTTGAATTTGAGCTACAAATTAAGTATGTATTGAATTGACTTACAACATATTACCTTGCTGATTGTGAGGTTTTTTTAGAGGAAATTTCTTGATGTTGTGACTAAAGGCATAATTAAACTCTGATCTAACAGGCAACATCAGCTTTTGGAGAAGATGAAAAGAAAAAGGTTGCCAAAGATCAAAGTTATTCTGAAACATCCAATGGGATTTCAGATCTTACTGATGAGAGGATAGAACAAAGGAAGAAAGGGAACCAGAAGAAGCAGGCTGATGGAGAAGAAAAGGAAATTGATGCAAAATTGCATCAATTTGAATCAGAAGACTACATCAGGAAAAAAATTTCTCATCATATTAAAAATTCTCAGAAAAAATTGCATGAAAAAAAGTCATTTACACAGGAGGTAACAATTTTTTTAAATGACCAATGATCAGATAAGCAAATGTTTAAGGACAACCAGTCCTAATTACACAGTCTTTTTGTTTAATGTGAATGGGGATATAGTAATATGTGGGAGAGGGAAAGGAGGGGTAACTTTGTGAAGAAAAGATAAATATATGTCTTTCTCCTTAGATCCGGTGTTTTTGCAATGATTTTGTGATTTTAAAAAGTCCAGACTCTGCATTGTGCTTTGAAAGTGACAAATATTTTAAAGCAAATTTACTTTTTGAATATATATAAAAATGAATCATGTTGAAGTTATTGAATATTGTTTTAAACTATGTTAATTTGCGAAATGTGATGAAATGACAGGAAACATGATGAATGGATAATTGTTATTCTTTTATGAATTAATATTTTATTATCATGTTATTTGACTACAAAAGAGGAATCAGAGGGATTCGTGTAACATCTAAATGAATGGTTAAAAGAATGCAAATAATGTCATTGTTAGAATTAAATCTCCATGCTTTCATCATGTCTTCTCTCAAATCCAAATTTCACGGCATTGTCAAACTAATGTTTAATATAATCCAATATCAACAACTAGTTATCATTTTCATAGTGCTTAAAAGTTTGCAAAATCCTTTTCAAATATTATGTTATCTTCACAACAAACATAGGAAAGAGATATTATTATTATCCCCATTTTACCTTTGAATAAACTGAGATAAACAGAGGCTTTGACTGGCTCAGAGTCACATAGCTAACAAGAATCTTAGACCACATTTAAACTCAGAGTTTCCTATATCCGGATCCAATATGTTATCTAATTGTCTACTAGTGAAAAGAATACTAGATTTGGGAGTATAGGGACCTGAGTTAATATACTTAACCCATCAATTTCCACTGTCTGTATATTCTTATTTAAGTCTCTTCACTTGTTTCTGGTTGTTTCCTCCTTTTATAACAAGTTGGACTATGCTATATAGTATGTGAGCAGCAAATTATATATCTCTGTACCAGCAAAAAAACAACAAAAACACTTTTGTTCTACCATTACACTGTACCCTTTTTATTTGTTTTCTTTTTAAGTCTAGACATGACTTTTTAATAGTGTAAAGGCAAAATTTAATCATCTGTTCAGTGGCTCTCACATAATTTGTGCTATTAATAGAAGAAACTCACATTTTATATGAACTTAGGATGTACACGTAAATTCATCCAATGCCTGTGAGGTAGGCAGTTTGTTATCTCTATTGTATAAATTGGATAGAAAAATATAGAGAGGATTAATTGATTTGCTTTTTGTAAGATATATATCTAGCAAAAGACAGAGCTGGAATTTAAAAGAGATCTTTCTGTTTGACATTAGGTCCTTTTCATCATGAAACCCTGATGTTTTTCTTAATCACTCAGGCATGAATATTAAATTATTTTCTGATTATACATGAAGCTATGAATAATTTTCTACATAAATTAGAAATATATGAATCATATATTAAGTACTAACTGTATATCAACCACTATACTAATTACAGTGAATTTGTCAATACAAATAAAAGATAAATCAAAGAGTATCACCACTTGGCCTCAAAGAGCTGAAATTCAAATAAAGAAAGATAGCACAGAAAGGGAAACCAAAGGTGTAAGTGAAGGTGAGGACATAAGAAAGCATGGAGCAAAGCCAGGAAACAGTGAAGAGGTTCAGGAGCTGAACCGGGTAAGAGATAAGTATGGTTGTCATGAATGATAACTCAAATGGAGAGTCCAAAAAGGGATCACCAATGAGAAAGAGAATATAGGAACAAAAGCAGTTTTATCTTGTGAAGAGGAGTGATTTGGAGGTAGAAAAATAATACAAGGAATCAGGAACTGAATTGGGTGAGGATCATTAACAGTGCCTTTGCACAGACTATGTCATATGCCTAAAATGATCTCCCTCCTTAACTTGCCTGTTGGAATCTCTGGCTTACTTCAAGATTCACGACAATTGATACCTCAAACATTAGGTTTTTTTCCTGATTTTCCTCCTTCAATGTTAGTACTTTCCCTCTTGGTTTACTTTTTCTATATTTTGTATTGACTTCATCTGTGCACATAGTCCTAGTAAAATGTAAGTGTTGACATTTTTAAAGAAAGATTGTCATTTCATTGATATGGGAAACATTCCATGAGGAAGTTACTTTTGTCAATACAAGCAAATCACATAATAAAGCATTTGTCATTTTAGAGAGTCATCTATGGATTTTAGAAGGTTAAATAATTTGCCAAAAGTTTCATAGTCAATGTGTTAAAGATGGAATTTAAATCTAAGGCCTCCTGGAGATTCTGAGACCAGCTGTCTTTCCACAATGCCGCTGGTCACCTACCATTAATGCATTTCTAAACTAAAACTATTATTTGTTTGGGTTTTTTGACCATCTCCCCAGCAGCTAGCATTATTCAGAACAATGGTATAAGGGCATAAGTTTAATGATTTGGAGCTATATTATATTCTGTTCATATTCTAAACAGAAATGAAGTCTCCAACTTTGGTGGAATCCCATCTAAGATTCAGGATCATGTTCCTAGAGGATTTGGGCAATCTTATCTATCAGTCTTGTCCTTCAGATACTGACTTTCAGGGGATGATCCCTGATTGGGAAAATAAGAAAAACCTGCATCCCAATTTAAAAACTGGATATTAACATAGTAGAAAAAAGATTACTTCTCTCAGTTCTGTTTAAACATATTGAGTTTGATATGACTACTGGATCACCAACTGAAATACCTAATAAACAGTTGGTAGAAATAAAATTTAGGAGAGAGACAAGGTATATAGAACTGTAAGCCATTTCCATAGAAATGATCATTGCACTGGTGGAAACTGAGGAAAAATGAAATAAGAAAAAGAGAGAAAATAGAATATGGGCTAAATAGAGCTCAGATACACTCTTTTTTATTGTAATAAGTTTATTTATTTTTAATACACATTGCTTTATGAATCATGGTGGGAGAGAAAAATCAGAGTAAAAGGGAAAACCCAAGGAGAGATTAAAAAATAGAAAAAAGAGTTGAACATAGCATATGTTGATTTACAATCTACTTAGTTCTTTTTCAAGATATAAATGACATTTTCTGTCCAAAGCCTATTTGGGATTGTTTTGAATCACTGAACTATTGAGAAGAACCAAGCCTTTCACAGTTGATCATCACACATCCTAGCTGTAATTGTGTACAATATATTCCTTTTTGTTTCACTCAGCATCAGTTCATATAAATCTTTCTAGGCTTTTCTTATAGAAAGGCTTGCTCATCATGTTTATAAAAGAATAATATCCCATTACCTTCATGTACCATATCCTGTTCAGTCATTTCCCAATAGATGGGCATCCATTCCTTTTCCAATTCTTTGCTACCACCAAAATTAAATAAATAAATAAGTAAATAAATAAATAAATAAATAAATAAATAAATAAATAAATAAACAAGCAAACAAACAAACAAATAAATAAATAAATAAGCAGATAAATAAATAAATAAGCTGCAGCAAACATTTTTTCACAGGTGGATCCTTTTCCCTCTTTTATGATTTCCTTGGGATACAGACCCAGTATTTACACTGCAAAGTGTAAGTCAAAGGGTATGCATAGTTTTATAACATATATATTGGGCATAATTACAGATTATGCCTGGACCATTTCATAATACTACCAACATTGCATTAGTGTCCTAGTTTTTCCACATCCTCTCCAACATTTATCATTATTTTTCCTGTCATTTTAGCCAATCTGAGAGGTGTAAAGTGAAACTCCAGAGTTGCTTTAAATTGCATTTTTTTAATCAATAGTGATTTAGAGTATTTTTCATATAACTATAAATGGCTTTAATTTCTTCATCCTAACATTGCTTATTCTTATACTTTACCCATTTATCATTGGGGGAATGATTTGTATTCTTATAAATTTGATACAGTTTTTTATATATTTTAGAAATGAGACCTTTATCAGATATGTTGCTATAAAGATTTTTTTCCCCAGCTTTGTACTTCCATTTTAATCTTGTTTATGTTAATTTTGTCTGTGCACAATTCATTTATTCCTATTGGCCCCAGTTTCATCTATTTTTTTTCCCTCATCTCATTTCTCAATCTGGAGAAGGAAATGGCAAACATTTATGGTATCTTCATCAAGAAAACCCCAAATAGGATCATAAAGAATCACAACTGAAATGACTCAACATTAGGAAGACTCAAACCTTTTTTAATGTAATCAAAGTTGTCCATTTTGCCTTTCATAATATTCTCTAGCTTTACATTGGTCATAAATTCCTCCTTTCTCCAAAGATCTGATAGGTAAATTATCCCTTTTTCTCTTAATTTATGATATCATCCTTTATACCCAAATCATCTATCTATTTTGACCTTATTTTGGTACAAAATGTAGGTATATGCTGTTTCTCACATATTATTTTCCAATTTTCTCAGCATTTTTTGTCAAATACTGAGCTTTTATTCCAGAAGCTGGAGTTTGGGGGTTTATCAAATATTAGATTGCTATAGGCCTTGATTATTTTGTCATGTGTATCTCATCTAATCCACTGATCCACCACTCTATTTCTTAGCCAGTACCAAATGATTTTGATGACTGCTGCTTTAGAATTTAGGTTTAATACTGTTTACCTACCATCCTTTATACTTTTTTCATTAATTCCCTTAATATTCTTGACCTTTTGTTCTTTCAGATGTATTTTGTTATTCTTTTTTCTAGTTCTATAAAATAATGTTTTGGCAGTTTGATTGGTTTGCCACAATTAATTTAGACAGAATTGAAATTATTATATCAGTTCAGTCCACCCATCACACAATTGATATTTTTACAATTGTTTATATCTGATTTTATTTGTGTGAGAAGTGTTTTGTAATTGTGTTCATAGAAGTGGGTAGACCCTCAAGTAATTCATTTTGTGTACAGTAATTTTAAATGGAATTTCTCTTTCTATTTCTTGGTGATGGGCTTTGTCAGTGATATATAGAAATGCTGATAAAATTTGAGGGTTTGTTTTATATTGTGCAATTTTGCTAAAGCTATGAATAACTTTCTGTAGGTTTTTGGATGATTTTCTAGGATTCTCTAAGTATATCATATCATCTGCAAAAAGTGATAGTTTATTTCTTCATTGCCTAGTTTAATTCCTTTATTTATTTTTCTTTTCTCACCTTTTAATGTCTTTGTCTTTGATGTTATCCTATCAGGGACCAATCACAACCACACCCTCAGTCCATGTGATGGCTCCCTCTGTCTGCCCCAGTAACAGATACAGTTTTCAAGAATTACAGATGCTGTTTTCCTATTTAGGGATGTAAATAGTTTAACCTTTAAATATATATTTTCCCATTTACCTTTTTATGGTTCTCTTGCATCCTGTGTTTGTTGATTAAATTTTATGTTTAGTTCTGTTTTGTTTTTTTCAATAGAAATGATTGAAAATCTCTTTCCTCATTGAAGCTCCTCTTCTGAAAGATGATGCTGAATTAACCAAGTTAATTCTTGGTTGTAACTCCAGGTCCAATACTTTCTGGAATATGGTGTTCCAGGCCCTCTGAACCCTTTTTGTAGAAGCTGCCATATCCTTTGTAATTCTGACTGTTGCTCCTTGATATCTGAATTGTTTTTGGTTGCTAGCTTGTAGTAGTTTTTCCTTTAAATTATAGTTCTGGAGTCTTGCAACAGTGTTTCTTAGGATTTTCCATGTTGGATCTCTTTCCAGAGGTGATAGAGGAATTCCTTCAATGAATATTTTCCCCTCTGTTTCTAGAATATTGAATATTATGGCAGTTTTCCTTAATGACCTCTTGTAAAATGCTATCTAGGCTCTTTTTTTAGTCATGGCTTTCAGGTAAAACAATAATTTTTAAATTGTCTCTTCTGGATCTATTTTCCAGGTTGGCTCTTTTGCTAATGAGGCATTTCATATTTTCTTCCACTTTTTCATATTTTTAGTTTTGCTGTCTCACAAAGTTATTAGCTTCCAATTGCCCTGTTCCAGTCTTTACTTCGTGACTTTCTTCAGTTATCTTTTGTATCTCTTTTTGCATTTGGTTTAATCTACTGTTTAAGGAGTTGTTTTCTTCAAACATTTTTTTTTCCTTCTTCTAAACTGTTGACTTTCTCATGCATATCTTTCATTTCCTTTCTCATTTTCTACCTCTCTTACTTGTCTTTTGGAGTCTTTTAGAAGCATTTCCAGGAAACCTCTTTGGGCTTAAGACCAATTTATATCACTCTTAGAGATTTCTTCTGTGGACATTCTGTCCTCATCTGAGATTGTGTTTTGATCTGCCCTGTCACCATGGTAGCTTTCTATGTTCAAGATTCTTTTCTGTTTCTTGTTCATTTTCTTTCCTTTTCATATGTCGTCTTTTTATATTTTTTTTTATTTTTAAGGTTGAAATCTGCTCCTAGGGTAAAGGGGGCATTGTCCCAAGCTTCCTGTGCAACTCTGAGACTTGGCTTTGGGAACAAAAGCCCTTGTGTTTATAGGAGGTAGCTTTGCCTGCTCTGTTCAGGAAACAGCCTGGTTTCTTAGAATTTACCTTCTGAGCTGGGATTAAAAACTGTTTTACTGATTTATTCTTCTACTGAAACAGAACTGAGGGCCTTAGTTGCTGATTTGCTGTGATTAAGACCCTCTCACTGGCTTTCCCAAGTCTATCTGACCTACCTCAACACTCTTTTCACCCCAAGGAGACTGATCTTTCTTGAAGTTTGTCCAGTCTATCTTGAACTGGAGAGAGGTTTCATTCCATCAGACTCTGTTCAGAGGCTTGATTTCATGTACTTTTTGAGTGAAACTGGGAGAACTCAAGCAGCTTTCTGGTTTACTCTGCTATCTTAGCTCCACACCTGGAACTATTCTTGGGTATACCCTTACAGTTAAAGGGGAAGATTTAAATCATAACCTAGGAAGGGAGAATGAGAAAATTTGGTTAGACTGGTAAGAGGAAAACCAAGAAATTTCAGTGTCAGCAAAACCTAGAGAAAAGAGAATGTCCAGAAGGAAGAGGTTTTTAATAGTGCCAAATACAACAAACGAAGCTGAGAAAAAAGAGTTTAGGAATGGCTATTAGGTTTGATAATTAAGAGAACATGAATAACTTTGAGAGAACAGTTTCAGTTGGCCATTGAGATTGAAAGACAAATTGGAGGAGGGGAAGAATAGTGATAGGAGAGGAAGTGAAGTAATGGAGTATAAATTGCTTTGACTGGAAGAAAAGAGGAGAGTTACAGAATAAGTTTAAAATGGTAGTAATATATTTTTAAATATGGTGAAAATTTTGTAATGTTTGTGTTACACAAGAGGAAGAAATATAGATTGTGAAAATTGGAAGATTAGAAAAAAGAGATGAGGATCAATGCCCCAAACTGATTTTAAGATTTCACTCCATGTTAATTTCTGTGTGAAGGTTTCAACTTCATGTTTTTTTTAATAGAGAAACACTATGCAAGTTGACAAGAAGGAAAGACAAATAAAAACTTGCCAGGTTTCCGTAGATATTCTGGAAGATCCCACGGTTAGAAAAAGAACAATAAGCAGAACTATGAAAGGTATGTTATACTTTTTCCCTCTGAATTCCAACTGAATTATGACCTAATTAAAAAATAATAGTAATAATAATAATAACATGAGTGACTTAGGATGGCTTGAGAAAAATAATTTGTTTCATGACAATTTTATCTTTAGAAAGTATCACCAAAGAAGGTCATGGAACCATCTACTCTACTTATATCTATACTTTGGGGATTTAAAGACAAAGACTGGATGAGAAAATCTCTCCAAGGTGTTATAAAATTTTCACATATAAGCCACCAGTTTTATCATAAGAGAATAAAATGCTATTATCTCATAAAGTTGAAAACTCTAATAAAATTTTCTTTTTAAAGAAATCATTAATTCTAATGTCTGCTGTCAATTGTTTTCAGTTTAATCTTTCTCACATTTACCTTCCTCAGTATTTAGTCTCCTTAGATTGAAAATATATGTATTTTCTTGTGTTTTAATCTTGTATTCTATGTATGTATATGTGTGGAATATATTGTATTTTTATCTGTAGTTTTGCATTCCATTTGCAAAATTTAAAGCCCCAAACTGACTTATAGTTATCTTAGAAAAACTAAGAAGTTTAAGTTTTATTCCTTCATTTGGAATTAAAAAGAAATAAAATAACTGAATTTCTTTATATTTTACATTATTTCCCCCTAGAATTTAATAAGTGCAGACCAAGAAGTTGGTGGAAGAGATTTGCTAAAATGTTTCTGATCTGGAATTGCTGTCCATTTTGGATAAAATGCAAAGATTTTGTCCATAACATTGTCATGGATCCATTTTTTGACTTGGGCATTGTTATTTGTGTCATTATAAACCTAATATTTTTAGCCATGGATCACTACCCTATGACTGAAGAATTTCTTTATGTTCTCTTTGTGGGACACCAGGTAAGTTTGATACTTAATGCTTTATGACTTTTACCTAAAGTGTTATTCTCTATAGTATCAAATAATCCAATAAACAACCCTTCATATAGAGCCATAGTTCATGATAGTTTCCATGCAAAATAATAAAATATGTGTCAAAACCACTTAAGAAATCATTTTAATTTCTTTATATTTCACTTGGTCTTTTTTTTTCAAATTACTTGAAAATGGATGTAATTTCATAGATTGTCTGGAACAATAAAAATAAATTTGTGACAAAATAGGAAAGCATAATTTGGAAAGGTTCAGATTGGAATTAATGTATTCCCCACTTTTAACAGTCAACTCTCTATTACTTAAATGAGCCATCTTTAGAGTTATAGCTAAAGAAATGTAAGATAAATGTATGATGCCATGACTTTTTACAGTAGGTGTATTGGAATCATGTTTACAATTATCTTTAATTAGTATTGACTTTTAAGCACCTTTATAAGAACACTTGTGAGTAAATTGTTAATCCTGTGCAAATTTAAATGTTTGTTTAAGGTACAAAGGAAAAAAAAAAAAACCTATGGGGCATCTAGTTGGTATAGTGGACAGAGCACCAGCCCTGAAGTCAGGAGGACTTAAATTCAAATCTGATCTCAGACACTTACCACTTAACACTTGGCTGTGTGATCCTCAGCAAGTCAATTAATTCCTATTGCCTGAGCAAAAAAAAATTCCAGATTTCTTTTTAAAATGCCAACTACTAAACTGTTCAGAGACTAAATCTTGTCAGGAAAGGAAAGTGCTATTTTGGTCACTTTTCAACTCTCTTATCTTTATTAAGCATACAATGTTGATGCATATTTGGCAATCACAATGAAAATACAAAATTTTCAAAATCCCATTTCAAAATTTGGAAAAATAAATAAACAATTTTTCAGAAGTCAGGGTTATACTACAAAATAGTCTTTTACATTGGCCATGTAAAAAAAAAATAGATATCATTTTACACCCTTTATCAGGAGTTGGGTAGCATGTTTCATTACCAATCCTATGTAAATGTAATTGAATGTTAGAATAAACAGAATTCCTAATTCTTTCAAAAGTTGTTTGTCTTTACTATATTATCTTTGTATGAATTGTTCTCTGTTCAATTACTTCACATTAATTTATATAAATCTTCCCAAGTATTTTTCTAAAAACATCCAATTCATTGTATCTTATTATCTTATATCAGAGTAGTATACTGTTACAATTATATGCCATAATTGATGTGCATTCCCTTAGTTTCCAATTCTTTGCCACCACAAAAAGAGCTGCTATAAATAATTTTGTGCATTTGAATCTTTTTCTTTTTTCTTCAATCTCTTTGTGATGTAGATATAGTAATTATTTTCTGAGTCAAAGGGTATGCCTTTGTGAATGGTTCCAAAATGATCTCTAGATCAATGGTTAGATTAATTCACAATTCCACCAGCCATACATTAGTATATTGGCTTAACCTACCCATAAGCAATTACTATTTCTACAGTTATTTAAATCTAATTATTTGTAGGGGAAATGTTTTCAATTGTGTTTATATAGTTCCTATGTGTGTCTTGACAGATGCTTCCCCTAGTATTTTATACTTTCAGAGATTATTTGAAATGAAATTCCTCTTTCTATCTCTTCCTGCATGGTTTTGTTGGTAATATATTAAAGAGTTGATGAATTTTGTGGGTTTATTTTACATCCAGAATTTTTTCTGAAGTTATTCATTGTTTCCACTATTTTTTAAAATTCTCTATGATTTTCTAAGTATACCATTATATCACCTACAAAGAGTGATAATTTTGATTCCTTGTTACCTTTTCTTATTCCTTCAATGTCTTTTTCTTGTCATTGCTGTAGCTAGCATTTAGGATATAATTATGAATAATAATAGCCCTAAAGGACATTCTGACTTTGCCATTGACCCTATTGGAAAGGCTTCTAATTAATCCTCATTATAGATAACTCTTCCTCTTGGTTTTAGATAGACTGTATCTTAACAAAATTTCTCTTTCTTCTTATGTTTCTAATATGTTAACAAGAATTCTTTGTGGTTTGTCCATAACTTTTTCCACATCTATTTAAATAATCATGAATTTGTGCTTTTGTATTAATATGGTTTATTATGCTAAGAGTTTTCCTAATATTTTTTTTTAATTTTGTTGTTGTTGTTGTTATTGTTATGGTTGTAATAAGGCATTTGGGATTAAGTGATTTACCCAGGGCACAGCTAAGAATTAAGTGTCTGAGGTCAGATTTAAATCTGAATCCTCCTGACTTCAGGGCTGGTGGTCTATCCACTGCATCATCTAGCTGCCCTAATTTAACTAATTTTAAGTCAACCCTGCATTCTTACTACAAAGCCAGCTGATCCTATTCTATGATCTTTGTGACATATTACTTTCATCTCTTTGCTAATATTTTATTTAAAACTTTTGCTTCAATATTTTTGAGGGAAATTGATCTGCAGTTTTCCTTCCGTTTTTTTTTTCTCTTCTTGATTTAGGTATTTAAAATCATGTATATTAGACTAGTTGATCAGTTGAATAGGTTAGTTTCACAGAACAAAATAGTCAATAACTATAGCAATCTAGTGTTTGACAAACCCAAAGACCCAGCTTTTGAGTTAAGAATTCACTGTTTGACAAAAACTTTTGGGAAAATTGGAAACTAGTATGGCAGAAACTAGGTATTGACCCACACTTAACACTGTATACCAAGATAAAGTCATAATAGGTTCAGGATCTAGATATAAAGAATGATATAAATAATGAAGAGAGTCATCTACTCCCAGAGAGAGAACTATGGGAAATGAGTGTGGACCACAACATCTTATTTTCACTCTTTCTGTTATTGTTTGCTTTTCATTTTTATTTTCTTCTCAGGTTTTTCTTTCTAGATCTGATTTTTCTTCAGCAGCAAACAATTCTATAAATATGTATACATATATTGGATTTAACATATATTTCAACATATTTAACATGCATAGGACTACCTGCCATCTAGGGTGGGGGGGGGGAGGAAAAAATTTAGAACAATAAGTTTTGCAGTGGTCAATGTTGAAAAATTACCCATGCATATATTCTGTAAATAAAAAGCTATAATAATAATAAAAAAAAACAATCATATTGGTGTTGTAAAAGGATTTGGTAAGATTTTTTCTTTCATAATTTTTCAAGTTTTGTTATATCATTTTTAGTCATGAACGATTTTTCTTGACTCCATTTGGGATTTCTTGGTAAATATATTGGAGTAGTTGTTATTTCCTTCTCCAGTTCATTCCATAGACAAGGAGACTGAAACAAATATGTCAAGTGACTTTCTCAGGGTCACACATCTAGTAAGTGTCTGAAGCTGGATTTGAACTCCAGGAGTTATTTTTGGTCATTTTCTTCTTTTTCCAGCCTACTTCTTGACTTTGAACTCTATGTCAGAGTTGAGCTCTGTTCACCTAAGTTGAAGGTGGAGAGGTCCCTGTCCCAAGTTTCATAATTTTCTGGAGGCCCATAAATTGTCCATGCTTCCAAAGTGGTATGATCCCAGAAGAGGTGTAATCAGTCCTCTCCTGTTCTGCACTTTGGTCCTTGCAGTTAGTGGCTGAAAAAATGCCTTGTCCCAACCTTTAGTTGATTATCTTATGTGCTACTTTAAAGTTTAAAATTGGGAGTATTCAGCTATAAATTCTCCCTTTACTCACTTATCTTGGCTCCTGAGCTTCAATTTTTGTAGCTTGATGTGAAAGTCCTGAATTAATCATGTATTTCATGTCAGAATTTCAGTAGTCTTACCTTGACTCCCACTATGTTACTCATCTAATCATCCTTTTTCCCTTCTAATAAATCATTAGGCAGCTTGTCAACTGATTCTTTGTTGCTCATAGAATATTCAGACTAGGAGAGACAAATGTCTTAAAATGTCATGACTTATTCCTATAGTTCTTATTTTATTCTCAGCCAGAATGACTTTTACCTGTATATTTTAAAATCTATCATTCAATGTGAGCTCATTGCAGAAAAATATGTCATCAGATGTTATGATCTATTTCTTCTAAATTAATAAATGACGATAATAAGTCATATTTGCAAAGTACTTTACAGTTTGTAACTTGCTTTATATACATCATCTTACTTGATCCAGGTAAGATTCCTATAAGGCAAGTGGGACCTGGAGTATTATTCCCCATTTTATAGAAGAAATCAAGGCTCAGAATGATTGTAATTCAACCAGTTACAATGTATGTGAAAAAAATTAAAACTTAAGTTGTTTTGACTCATTCTTAATGAGAAATGACTACAATTTTAAATTCACCTTACATAATTTGTAGTATTTTTCAATCATTTTTCAATTGTATCCAACTCTTTATGACATCTTTTAGGATTTTCTTAGCAAAAATACTAGATAGTTTTGCCATATCCTTCTCCAGCTCATTTTATAGATAAGGAACTGAGTCAGACGGGGTTTGGTGACTTGAGACATCTAAAAAGATATAGTTCAATTGCTTTTTAACTTGATATATACATATATATGCATAATCTCACTGGATATGGTACCAGTATGAAGTTTAGAAGAACTAACTTTAAATCTAACTCAGATATTTACTATCTCTGTAATTCTAGGCATATCAATTAATCTCGTTTACCTCACTTTCCACTTTTGTCAAATGATCTGGCAAAGGAAATGGCAAACCACTCCAGTATCTTTGCCCAAAAACAAACCAAATGGGGGTGGCAAAGAGGCAGACATGACTGAAACAATTGAATTAACAAAAAAAACTTATTTGTAAGTCTTTTATTCTAAAATATTTTTCTTTACTTAGGTATTCACTGGAATTTATGTATTGGAAATGATTTTGAAAATTATTGCATTGCATCCATATAATTATTTCCAAGAGAAGTGGAATATATTTGATACTTTTATTGTGATTCTTGCTTTAGGGGAACTTGTAATTAGTTCCTTTTGGATAACAGATACAGTACACATTTCCCTTTTACAATTTCTCTTCTTACTCAGAGGGGTAAGTATACTTCTAGCACTATTATGGGCAATGATAAGTCATAGACATAGGAAGAAGAACTGGAATATAGTTAGTTTCAAACATCAGAGGGGAAAATAAATAGAGATAGAATCAGGAAAGGCCCACTTGCCTTTCAAAAGAAATGTTCAAGGTGGGCCAAAGAGCTGGAATAAAATAAAACATCTGGAGATTATAGATATGTAGAAATTAAAATAAACAATTATATATGTCATAACTAAGAGATGAATCATAATGTAATACTTAATCCCTAAAAATGCCAAAAACCATGATGATCCCTGAGAATATATAAAATAGTCATAAAAAATAAGAAGTCATAAATGATTTATGATATGTAAGTTGAAGGGAATATTCACAATGATCAGATAATATCTTTTGAAACCTCAAAAAGAATATTAAGAAAGCATAAAAGATCAAGGACTATATAATTTCCTATTTCTCAGCATCTTTAATCAGAAAAGTAAGGTCATTGAAGAACTAATGTTCATTAATTTCCAAATTTATGTTTGATGAATATTAATTCTTCAATGACCTTACTTTTCTGCCTATGTTTGAGTTTTCATAATTAATATAATAACAATTTCAGTCTAAATCAAGTTACGCAAAGCACTAAGAAAAGTAAGAGAGTTTTTTTGGTTTTTTTTTTTACACAAATAGCAAGCAAAAAAAGAAGATAGAGATCCAGGTTTTTTTTGTTGTTGTTGGGTTTTTTTTGTTGTTGTTTTTTTTAAACAATCATTGTAAAGAGCTCCTTTTAAGTAGGTTGTATTCATCAACCAAGATCTTAATTTTACCTAAGCTTTAACATTTTCATAAATAACTATTCTGAAGACCATTGCCTATTATTATGAAACTATAATCATAGCTAGCATAAAAAATATAGTTTCTTCTTTATTTTTAGCTCCGTGTTTTCAAATTGACAAAGTATTGGCCAATGATGAAAATGATGATCAAGATCATTGGGTACTCTGTGAAAACCCTTAGAAGCTTGACATTAGTGTTGGTCATCACAATTTTTATTTTTGCGGTGGTTGGCTTGCAATTCTTTGGTCACAGTTACAAAAACAATGCCTGCAAGATTGATACTGACTGTTTACTTCCACGTTGGCATATGCATCATATCTTCAACTCCTTTCTTATTGTGATCCGGGCACTATATGGAGAATGGATAGAGACCATGTGGGACTGTATGGAAGTGGCAGGGCAATCCATGTGCCTTGTTTTTTATATGGGGATTATTGTCATTGGAAATCTTCTAGTAAGTACTCTGAAGATTTAAAATATTAATTAAGAATACAGTTATTGTCTGAAATTAATTATAATAAATTAGTGTTAATGAGATTTAGATGAACTGTGAAGTGTGATCTTAATGTTGAGATATAGTTATTATTTTTAATTCTAGTATTAGAGTCACACTCAATTCAAGATAATTTTCATTACTTTCATTGAAGGTAATGAGGGAGAACATATTCCTGCGACAAGGAATAGATTGTGAAAAGAAATGGATTAAAAGATAAACTGTCTAGTTTGAAGAGCAAATATTGGGACAGATTTTCTTGGACATAGGAAAAAATATGGATAAGGCAAGTATAGGCCAGAATACAGAGTATTTTAAAGGCCAACTAGTTTGTATTTCACCCTAGAAACAATAGAGGAAAAAATGAGTATTTTCCAAGTATGGGAGTGATCTGTCTCATAGAATGACTTAGGCAGCTTCATGATGAGACCACAGAATTATGATCATATGAGTGGAGAAATACGATGAAAATGCCAGAGATATTGGAGAATAACATCTATAACTTGGGAACTCATTTGATTTGAAAAGTGAGGTAAAGAATCAATAATGACTTATGTGGATGATTTGGGTGAATAAAAAATTGGTAATGATCCAAAAATAAATAATGAAATATGGAAGAGAAATATATTTGCCATGAAAAACAAGTTTTGGTTTTTTTTCCACTCATGTTGAGCTTAGAATGCCAATAGGAGGTCCAGGTAGCAGTGTCTAGTAGGCAGTGGGTAATGCAAGCTTTAATTTGGCATTTGAACTCATAGTGAGTATGAGATAACTAAGAAACAAAATATCCAAAATGAGAGTCCAGATCAAAACTTTGAGTGAAACTAAAATTTAATTGGTTGATGAACCTCAAAATAGACTCAAAAAAAATTTAGAATAGAAAACCATGAAAGAACACTTTCATAGAAACCATAAGGTGAATGAGGATCTTGGAAGATAAGAATAGAGTAGGTGATTGCAGTGTTAAGACTTTCAGAGAGTCCCACAATAAGGAGTAGGAAGGATAGGGAGAGGGGGGGAGTCATTAAATTTAGTAGTGTAGTAGTAGTTCATTTAGTAGTAGTAGTTCATTTCAGTCAAGAGAGAAGATTGTCAGGTGATGATGTTAAAATATAGATTTCAATGAATTTACAAGTGAGATAATAAGTAGAGGTAACTTTTCCTAGGAATGTAGCCTCAGAAGGCAGGTTATATACAAGATAGCTATGAAGCTGATACTGTGGTAATGTCTCACTGGTGTGTAAGACTACCATTGATAGAAAAGTTGTCATGAGACTTCCAGAGAGAAAATTATTCAACCTCTGTTCACTAATAAGGAGATTCTAATTTTACTTGCTCTTTGAATTTCTTTTTTTTTTAACTAGTGATTTTGAACTAAAATTAAAAGTTGTATTTTTACCCTCTCCTTATTTTTTCTTTTCCTATTTAGGTACTTATTTTGTTTGTAGCTTTATTGAGCTCATTTATTTCAGAAAATTCTGCAGTGAGTGATGTGAAAGCAGATTCACAAAATCTCTATCTTGCAATGACAAGGATTAAAAAGAGGGTCCAATATGTGAAACGAACCTTATTTGACCTCATTGCAGAAACTTTTACTAAGAACCAAACTACTTCAAAAGAGACCAAAAGAATAGAAAATCTAAGTATGGAGAAAAAGAATGATACATCCAGTCAGTCAGTTAATAAAATAAGCAACGATCAAGATTTCCAGAATGGAAAACAGGGAACCATAGCCTCTGGTAGCAGCATGGAGAAATATATGAAGGATAATAGTTCTTCTCAGTCATCAATTTGCAATCCTAATCTTCCAATGACTGCACCTATTGCTCTTACAGAATTTGATTCTGATAATGTAAACACCAAAGAGTTTAGCAATGAATTCAATGTTGATGACAGTAATGAGGTAAGCTATTTTATATATTTATAATAATAATATATGCTATATATGATATAATATAGAATATGTATAATATATTTATATGATTATAATATTATATATAGATTATATTATTGTGGCATTTAATATAGAAGCAATGGATTAGTTTGGTAGTTCCCAACCTTGTTTAGGATGAGATCTTCAACATCAGAAAATTTCGTGGAATCCCCTTCTATTTGATAGCAGTGGCATTGTGTTTTTATTATCTATGTGTTGAAAAGCACATGACAACATGCTAATATACATTCAGCAAAACTTCAAATGTATTATTATTTTGTTAATAATTTGTCAATAATCATTTCCTGAATTACCACTTCTATACTAAGGACTACCTCTCTCTCATATTGTTATGTTCTAGGAGGAAATACTTTTTGGTTTTTTTCTTCTCTAATTTTTCATCCAATAAGTGTTCTTTATCTATAATTTATGTCCATAGGGGTGTTCTGAGCTTCCTGACCACTCTTTTCTCCTTTCTTATTCTGCTACCCCAGGGCTTAGGTCTAAATTTGAGTTCCATTTGCTCTTAGTTTATTCTTATTCTCTCAAAATACTCAAAAGATAAAAGGGAAAAGTTAGCATTATCTTATTTTAAAGTCTCTTAGAGGTCATGACTTCATAGTTTCTTAGTTTATTTTAATCTTATGATTACTGGATGACAACTATGGAAGAAGGGACATTATTCTCATCTACTATAGAATGAACATCTTCCTGGATATAGTCAGAATCCTAGAAATGCAAAATCATAAAAATGTATGCTGAGCAACTTTAGAGATCAACACATTTAATTCAATTTCTATGCAGAGTGTGAATTCAGTCTTAGAATAAGCATGTTATATATTTCATTGAAAGTCTCAACCAATTTCCAAATTAACAGGACTTTCCCCATGAAAATCCAAAATATTTGTTTAATAAAAGACATAGAAAGACAAGAAAATATTATCCAAAAATCAAACACAATACATAGACTAAGACATATGAATGAAATTATTTTAAAAGGGAATGAAAATATGGCTTTTCTAGTAAAATAAGAATATCAGTACAAACTTCCCTTATTTTTGTCTCTCTTCCTATTGTAATCCTTTCATCTGCCTGCAATCTAACTCCCTCAGGATGACATTTGATGGTTGGTAATATTCTCTAGAACAGATTTTTCCCTTTGTTATACTCACATGAACATTGGTCTCATTTTGGGAATCTGAATCCTCTTAGCTCCCTACTATTTATTACAGCATCTTCTTTTTCTGCTATCATTCAATCATCTTCTTTGAAGCCAAGTCTAATAAAAATGTTCATCTTATTTAAATCATGGTGGTCAATTTCAATTAGTCAACCAATATTTTTAAAATACTTGCTATGTACTGGGTGTACATGGTTCTCAAATTATTCACCTTTCTTTGTCAAGGAATTCAGTACCTAGATTACTTTTTTCCTCTCCTCACTAATTTACAACTTTATTGTAAATTACTACAACCTCCATGTTTTTGAAACTTTAAACACCCTAGATCGTCTCAAATCCTATGACTTATTCTTTTATTCTACCTCAACTATGCAAAAGGATAATGATGTCCTGCATTTTGCCATGGGCACAGCATATTACATTCAAAATTTAAGTAAAAAGCCTCTTATATTCATCTATCTTACCAAAACTTCCTATCATTCCATCTCTCTCTCTCTCTCTCTCTCTCTCTCTCTCTCTCTCTCTCTCTCTCTCTCTCTCTCTCTCTCTCTCTCTCTCTCAGCTCTGCAGAGCTATTCTTTGATGTCATCATATCCTCTCATTCTACTATCCCTTTATGTTTTGTTAGGCAATTATCTTTATTCTATTTTCTTTCTTTTTCAGTTTCAACTATGGAATTAAGCATTTCAACTTAATATCTCAAATCTTTTGTCTCCTTGCACTATTCCAATTTGTTCTTTGTTAAGCAGTAGAGCTTGTATTGCTCCAACCATTTTCTACTCATATACAACTTTTTTGAGCCAAGATAGAAGAAATCATATGACCCAGTTAATTGAGTCCAGTAAAAATTTATATTAATTTCAACTGAAATCACCTTAGCAAGGTTCCTCAATTAATAGATTCAGAAGCTATTCTAAATCTCTCCTCAAATCTTTCATGCTTTCCTGTCCTTCCATCTTTCTCATCTCAAACTCCTTTCTTTCACTCTCCAATTCTCTCTTCCTCTCCTCCGGTTTCTAATAATGAGGCAGGGCAGTATTCTACTTTTCCAAGATTAGCTTGTGTATATTTACTCTTGATCTCAACTTTCCTTCTCCAACAGATTTCCTACTTTCCCAATTGTTTTTATCCTCTAATTTTCATTTTACAACATTTACTGGTTACTTCCTTACTGTGTTAAAACATGTAGTCTCCTCTATCCTTAAAAATGATCATTAAACCCAACCATCTCTTAATCCCTTGTCCTATATCTCTCCTCCACACTGCTGCCAAAGTGATTTCCTAATATATAGATCTAACCATATCAATCTACTACTCAGTATATATTCTGGGATTATCTGATTGTTTCTAAGATAAAATATAAAGACTTAACTAGCTTGTAAAAGCCCTTCACAGACTGACCCTACTTATCTTTCCAGATTGACTATACCATACTGCCTTTCCCTCTGATTCTCACACACCATACTCTTATCTACTATCTCTGTGTTTTTGCAGTGGTCATTCACCATGCCTGGAATTCACTCCATTCTTGACTCTACCTTAGGGAATCCTTCCCTTCCTTCAAAAAATAACTTAAGTACTACTTTCATTGTGAAGACTTTCCCAATTCCCATCACCCCCAATGATACTGCCCCCCTCCAATACTACTTTATATTTAACTATTTTAATTTGTAAGTATTTTCATTATGTATGTACTTTTCTCTTCATTAAAAAATAAGTTCCTTAAAAGGAGAAGCATCCCCATTCTTTGTATTTATATCTCTCATGTCTATCCTCCTGACAGGCACATAGTAGGGATTTAATAAATTTTCTAACTATAGGATATCCCTGTTCCCTAGCTCTGAAAGATACATTATGACATTAATCTTAAGCCTCCATGATGAATTCCAATTATTCCTTACCCTGCCCCGGATTGAGGATGAACTGAGTACTAAAACATTCTTTGTTTAGTTTATTTATGGGACTACATTTTCCAACTTTATTGAGAATTGTCATTTTTTTTCAACTTATAGGACTTACTTCCAAAATAGTCAGACAATGGATACTTCTTGCACTAGAAGCAAACAAACTTAGCTGAATGGGTCCTCCTGGATTGTGTATCTAAGAGTAATCAGGAAGCTATCAGTGTATCTCTTTATCCTTCCTCAAAAATGAATCTTGAAAAGCTGCTACAATCTCAGCTCCCATGTATATTTGCTAGTTTCAACCATAATTTTTCTGAGGCCTTGTCTAAAACTTATGCACTGATATCAGAATTTTACTTCCTCCCAACATGCATATTTATGTGAGGTTCAAACCTTTGGTCATTTAATCCTGGCAAAGCTACCTTATTTACATATTTACTCATTTTCTTAAATATTTATTTATAATCTTTGTTTCTATATCATCTTTATTTCTAAATGTATTTCCCCTTACCCTTCAAGAAACCCCTTTTCTTATTGTTTTTAATCGCCATGTTTCCTCTTTTATTAAATTGCATAAAAAATACTTAATTATATTTCCATTTGGTGGGATCAGACATTTATGTAACCTGTAAAGACAAGTTAATATCCAGGTTACAAAAATACTTGTCACCTTTTATTGTAAGCACTCAAAAGTTTTAAAGCCCAAACCCATTTTTTAAATTATCATATTCAGAGGGCCTCTAAATGTTCATTCAGCTTTTAAAATTCAATTTCATTTTATTTTCAGTTCCAACTTCCACTATCTTTTCCTCACCCATTGAAAAGGGAAGGAAAATAAAGGCCGTTAAATATGTAATGTGTTGCTACATTTTCTCACACAAAATAAATTTCCATATTAACCATGTCCAACAAAAACATTTTCTTCCAATTCAATAATATGAAAAGCACCTAACCTGCATTTCTTAGAGTTATTTCATCAAATAAACTTTATTATTCAGGTCATCCACATTTTAAAGTTATTGCAGGTACAATATAGAATACTGATTCAAATTTAATTTCTGCCAAGACACTTCTCAATTTTTGCAGCAATTCAAATAAAATAGGGAGAATTTCCTCAAGTAATGTTCTAATGTTTATTTTTTTAATTGAAATGTTGATTGCAATTAACTGTTTCCTTATTTAGACAATTCCAATAATCTACTTAAGTATTTATAAACATTACCAAATACTTTTAATAATTATGAGTTTATAGTATAAACGGAGGTTTATAAATGCTATTCATTTCTATTCTTTATTTTTTATAACTGCTCTTGGGATCCTTGTTTTTTGTTCCTCCAAATAAATATTTCTTTTAATATTTTTCTGCCTCTATAATGTGTCTCTTAAGTCATTTCATTGTTACAGCACAATATCTATTGAGTAATTTGACTAATATCACGTTGCTTTTACTAGCATGACCAAGACATGACTCAGTATTTATGTAATAATTTATTTCATTCTCCATTTCTTGAAGGAGTTTTACAATAAATCCAAATACATATTGTATGTTCCTTGATAAGTCATCTCCTATACATCTTATGCATTTTATTGTTATTTTGAATGGTAATTACCTTATTATTTTGTCCTGTATTTTGTTATTGATATATGGACATTCTGTTTATTTCTCTAGGATTTTAAGTCTATCATATTATTAGGATATATGGATAATTTTATCTTCCTACCATGTGTGTAGATTTATCTTTTATTGCTATTGTTAGGATTTCTAAAATTGTGTAAAGAAAGTAAGGAAAAGGGACATCTTTGCTTTTTACTCCTATACTTATCTAGAAAGTTTCTAATGTCTCCCCATTACATATATTGCTAGCTTGTGATATGACATATATATATACATATATATGTATATATATGTGTATATATATATATGTATATATATGTCAGATTATATACCTATTACCACAAATATGTAAACATAGATACTTGTATATATCAACTTTTAAAATCATTAGGATCATAAAAATTAGATCACGAGCTAACAGGAATATCAGATACTCTCTAGTCTAATGTTCTTCACTTTATAAATGAAGAAATTGAGACTCAAGGAATTTAAGTGATGTGCCAATGCAACATATATAGAAATATTTTATGTGAGATTTGAAAATATGTTTTCTGCCCCCTAAACCAAGATTGTTTGCTTTTTATGACAATGCCTATCAATTATCACATTTAAACTTTGTAATTGAGATATTTCATGAAGTGCTTGAAACAATTTAGACTATAAATGCTTGCCCCATTCCCTTTACTTTTTACATACGTGTTATATAGTGCCAAAGATATTTTTATTCCTGCATCTATTCAAATGAAATTGCTTGGGAATTTCTTGTTTTTATCATTAGTATGATAAATTCTATTGCTTTTATTTTGATGCTATACAACTTTGCACCTCTACAATTAATCCAATTTGGTTTTAGTGATTATTTTTTGTATGTGGCATAATAGTTTTCTAGAATACACAATCTTTTTCTAATTTGTATCACAGATAAGTATATGTTTCATTATCCTCTACTTCTCTGACTACCTTATAAATCTCTTGTGGGCATATTCTCTAGATTTATTTATTCTTATATTTTTCCCACACATGTACATATATTTATATGAAATGTAATGAACATTCATAAATGTTTAATATAACTGAATTGCTATTTATATTTTTTTCTATTTGCAGTAGAAGGTCCCCTCACAGGTGGGTAGCCCCTGAGTAATCAATTTTAAGGCATGTTTTTCAGTCAGCATCTACTCAGAATCTTAATTCATGAGCCCACATCAAGGTTTCTGTTATTAGATAAACCAGAAAACATACTAGTTTAAAGTAAAGACATATATTTATATAGAAAAGGAAAAAAGTAATGACACAGTAATCCCCACCTTATGAAAGAGTACTCTCTCCCAGGAGTTTCCATATTACCCATCCCAAAGGGCACATGCATGGCAAAAAAATGGGAGAAGACTACCCCTTGTGATATGTCCCAACTGCAACTTTTTTCTGCTTCAATCACTACCACTGAATAGACTTCCTCGGGGTGAAATAAATTGTCTCTAGGACTCCTGTGATTGTGTCTGGGGCTGCTACCCCCATAATTTAGTCTTCCATTTAATTTAGAGTACAAAAAATTGTTTCAGTTCTTTTGTGCTCAGACTGTGCAAATATGTTGCTAGAATCAAGACTGAAAAGAGATCAAGTATAACTACTGCCTTTTTTGTAAATTATCCTGCCAGGGATGAAATTATTTTTCCCTTTTTATTATATTAATTTTGATGAATAAAAGTTCCTGATTTTTAATTCAATTAGTGTATTTTTAAAATGCTCTTCAATAAAACTATAATAAGAACATTAGTTCCCATTTATATAGTGATGGTAAAGGTTTTCAAAATGTTTTACATGCCTTATCTCATTTGATCCTAACATTAATCTTGTGAGGTCATTAAAATTTTATTATTATTATTTTATAGACAAAGAACTGAGAAAGAAAAAGTACTGTCGAGTCTTAGGACCTCTGAGATAATAAATATCTGACACAGGATATGAACTTAAGTCTTTCAGACTCCAAGTCTATGTTCATATTCTGTCACAACTTACAGCAAACTAGAATGCTTGGAAACAAGAATCTAATACAGACATAACAGTAGATTACTTAACCCTAATGTGTACCTCTATATTTTTATATCACAACATTTTTATTGATTTTCCCAGGTGTCTTGCTTTTGAATATCATTTAATTTAATATTTAGTCATTGAATTTAGTATAATTTGAGGTTAAAACTTTCTTTTGGGGTTGGGATATATAGAAGCTCAGCCAAGCTATCTCCCCTGAAGACAGCATGGCTCCAATTCTTGGCCTTCAGGAAGAACAAAGCATGGCTGAACATGTAAAATCAAAGGAACCAGAACCCTGTTTTTCAAATAGTAAGTGAAAATTTGATAACTGTATTTTGTGATCTTTTGCTATTATTTTGAGTTTTTTTTCAATGATTAACATTATTTGAAATATGATTTTATTTAAAACATGCATTACTGTTCCAGCATCATAGCTATATACATTATACACTGGGGCAAATTAATAATAATTGACGGTTATAATTATTATGACTAGAACATGCATACTGCTCTATGCTTTATAAAACAATTTACATCTGTTAGTCCATTTGATCCTTATAACAAACCTTTAAAGTAAATGCTATTATTATCCCCATTTCACTGTTGAAAAAACTGAGGTATGGATAGTTTTAGTTCTTTGCCAAAGTCACAGAGATATGTGTTTTAGGCAAATTTAAACTACTTTCATAATTCTCCTATTCTAACTTCTAATTATCTACTGTTCTACCTAGTAGATGATTCCTTCTTTTTGGATACTAATGCTTCTAACCCAGTGTTTGGATGGCAAATGCTGCACATACTATTTCTGCATAATTACTTTGCATTGTTTTCCTTGGGTATCCTTACTTGGATCCCTCTTTTGATTTTTAGCATAAGAGTAACATACCCGAATATAGTTTAAAGATGACTGTGAAAAATAAAGGAGCTAACTGAAACAAGCAAGAACTTTTCAATTTTTGTCATGTGGTGCTAACTATTGAGCCAGCCAGTCATATATTAGAGTCATAATTATGAATTTTTATAAAAGGGACAAATTCACTTGAGAGGTTAATGTGGAGTAGTGAAGCTGTAAGAAAGAATACTGTCTCCCAAAGAGCCTGACCTCTTCTACCACAATGCTTAGGAAGAAAGATACAGAGATAATCTCCACTGTGGCAGAACCCAGGGGATGGTTATAGCATAATGTATGGGACAGATTTATTTGTTTGGTGGTGGTAATGAAGGTTTTTTTGTTGTTGTTTTTTGTTTTTCCTGACACTGTAATTTTTGCTAGGTTGCAGGCAAATGTTCCCTTTCTGTGGAGCCAGCAAAAAGTCTAAGGTAGGAAAGATATGGTGGAACCTGAGGAAAACTTGCTACTGGATAGTAAAACATCATTGGTTTGAAATGTTCATGCTTCTTATCATCTTGCTCAACTGTGCTTCTCTGGTAAGTGAAATAGAAAGTGAGCATGATACTGATGGAGTCATTTGCTTTTAAAATCTACCTTAATGAAAAAATGATAATGGCACATCATCTTCTCAAAAAGTTAATTGTGATTCTAACTAGAGTATCATCATGGCAAGGTTTTACTTTTGTTTTTTTCCTTAACAAGCAAACTCATCTTTTTCTTGTGATAAAGAGATATGGACTAAATAATTGGATGAATTCAGGTCTGCAACATGAGATCCCAAGTATCTGTGTTTAGCCCTGTGCTGTTTAACATTTTTATTCATTATTGGATAAGATGCCATGCATATAAAAGGGAGAGATAACACAATGGATGTTGCATTTAGTAGCTAAATAAGATACTGACAAGACAAAGCACTGAGAAAACAAAGGGGTATATTTAATAAAATACAATCTGATAAGATTAAATGTAAAGTGTATACTTTAATCCAAAAAATCAATTCCCAAATAAAAAATAAAGAAGCATGTTTAGGTAACAGTTTGTGTGGGGTGGGGATGAGGGAAGGCCTAGGAGTTTTATTATACTGAAAGGTCAATATGAGAAGCCAAAAAGTTATATTTGCACTACAATAAGAAATCATGGCTTCCAGGAACAGGGAAGTCATAATTCCTTGTATTCCTTTCATTATTAGACTTTATTTGGAATATTATGTTCAGGTAGGTATAATCATATTCAATAAGTACATTGTTAGCTTAAATAGCATTTAGAAAAGGGTAGCCAAGATGATTGAAAGGCATTTATTCCATATCATGTGAGGGAGAGAAGAATTAATGCTATTTAATCTTGAGGATTTGCTGGTGAAAGAGGAGGAGATGGTAAAGTGCATTGAGTGCCCAGCTTGAAGTCAGAAGACTCATCTTCTTGAGTTCAAATCTGACCTCAGATTCTAAGCAAGTCACTTTACCCTCAGTTCTTCATTTAAAAAATGAGTTGGAGAAGAAAATGGCACCCACTCCAATATCTTGCCAAGAAAATCCCAGATGTGTTTACAACTGAAACAACTCAGAAATAGCAATATCTGGAGGAGAGAAAACTCAAAGGTGACATGAAAGCTGCCTTCAATAGTTAAGGACTGTCTTAAGGAAGAGGAATTATATTTATTCTATGTTGCTCCACAGGCAAAACTAGGAACTTACCCAGTTTTTATGAGATCATAGATTTATAGCCAAAGGAACTATAGAGTCCATGTACTCAACCTCTCTTATTTTATAGATACAGAAGCTAAGGGTCAGAGATGTAAGGGATTTGCCTCAGTTCATACAAGAAATAGATGATTTTGAGTTCAGGTTGAGTTCAAGTCTTCAATCTCTAAAGACGTGTTCTTTCCACTGCTTTATTTATTTCATAATTATATCCTTTAAGTACCCTATAATTCACCCAAATTGACTGACCAAACATTTGAGTTTCCATGTCTTTTATAACCTATCCCTAAGGCATCCTAGATTGTACTCCCTTGCTTTAAGCTACCACAATGACTCATTGTGGATATTATTGTCTATTCAGTACCTCTTCTCTTCCCCCTACTTGACAGGATCTTTCCCTCCTCAAATAAGTTTTTATTTATTTATTTGTGAACAACAGGTCATAAGTTCATATGTTAAGAACTAGATGAGATGTTAAAGACATCTAATCCAGTATCTTCATTTTACAAATGAATTTGAGGACCAAAGAGGATAAAATATTTGCCCTCATTTACATAGAAAGTAAATAATTGGGCTAAGATCTGATCTCAAATTTTGAAATATGTTTTAATCTCTTAGTAAAACATAGAAAACTCCTGAATAGCAGAAAATTTGTTTTTCTTTTTCTATTCCCAGAGCTTAGCACTATGCTATCTGTCTATTTGTCTGTCTATCTATCTATCTATCTACGTGGATTTGTCCATGTTCATTTGTAAATACTTGTTGAAAGGAATAGAACTAGACAAATTTGTAGTCACTCATCAACACTTTTTTTTGTCCATGTCTCTGGTTATTCAGGGCAAATAGGTACAAGATTTCTGGCTGAAGTATTATCTCGAATTCTGGAGCTGGAGACAACAAAATGGTTGATTGATCCCATGATCTTTTAAGCTTATTACCACCATTACCATCAAAAATTCATATTTGTTTTCTACTGTACTATCAACCATGAATTTCAAATACATTGAAATTTTTATTGTATTTTATTTTGTTATTTCACAGACTTTTGAAGATATAAATCTTCAAAAGAGAAAGACCATCATGATTACACTTGAATATGCTGACAAGATTTTCACTTACCTATTCATTGCGGAGATGCTTCTCAAATGGATGGCATGTGGTTGTAAAACATATTTCAGTAATCCCTGGTGTTGGCTAGAATTCTTGGTTGTTAATGTATGTATCTTTTTTGTTGTTATTATTTAATATTTTATTTTTTCCCAATTACATATAGAACATTTTTAACATTTTCAAATAATAAGTGAAAACTTGACAACTTGTTTTGTGATCTTTTGCTATTATTTTGAGTTTTTTCAATGATTAACATTATTTGAAATATGTTTTAAATTTAAAACATTCATTATCATTCTAGTACCATAGCTATAAACATTATACACTGGAGCCAATTAATAAAAGTTAATAATAGTAATTATGACTAAAATATGCATAGTGCTCTATAGTTTATAAAACAATGTTTATTAGCTCATATGATCCTTATAACAAATCTTTAAAATAGATGCTATTATGATTCCCATTTCACTGTTGAAAAAACTGAGGGATGGATAGTTTTAGGTGTTTGCTAAGGTCACACAGATATGCGTTTAAGGCATATGTTATATGTTTTGTGTAAGCTCTGGGATTTTAATCACAAAAACCTTTGGGTTTATTAATTCAACCTTATTCTTAACTCTGCTGAGTAAATTACCCTTGGTCATAACCCCAGCTCTTTTGCTCTATGAAATATAATATTCCAAGCCTTGTGATCTGCCAGTGGGGCATCTTGCCAGGTATCATATAACTTTTTTTTTTTTAACATTCCATGATATTTTTGTAGTTGTTGTTGCTTCTAATATTTTCTCCTTAATAAAAGAGCTTTGAAACTTGTCTATGATATTCCTATTAGTTTTCTTACTGGGCTCCCTTCAGATGGTAATTGGTAGATTTTTTTTTCTATTTCTACTTTGCTTAGTTGTTCTAGAACTTCAAGGCAAATTTCCTTAATGATTTTTATTCTATTGTATCAAGTATTTTTTAATCATAATATTCAGGTAACCTGACCATTCTTATATTATTTCTCCTCAATCTGTTTTCCAGATCAGTTGTTTTTTTCTGATGACGTTTTACTCGCTCTTCTATTTTTTTCATTCTTTTGATTTTGTTTTATGATTTCCTGATTTCTTAAGAGTATAATTACCTTCCCCTTGCCCGGTTATAGTTTTCATGTAATTATTTTCTTTCTTAAGTTTTTGATTCTCTACTTCTAATTGGTTAACTTTCTTTTAAAAACTATTGATTTTCTTGGATTTCTCTTTTTTTGTTGTTTCTAATTTTTCTTAATCTCTCCGATTTGATTTTTAAACTGCTTTTCAAATTCTCCCAAGAACTCTTTTATGCTTGGGACCACTTGGCATTTCTCACTGAAAAAGGACTATGTTATTTTTAACTCCATTATCTTCTTCTGAATATGAACCCAGATTTTCTATCTCCACAGTAATTCTCTATGGTTAGGTTCTTTCTCTTTTGCTTATTCATTTTTATTTGTTTTGTTTTTAACTTCTATTACAGTAATCAAGTTGTAGCCCTGAGATATGGGAGAGGATGTCCCAAGCCTCAGGTTCTTCTTACTGTTATTTTCTGAGTCTGTCTCAGGGTCCAATCTTGGGTTCTTCTTTCAACTCCTAAAACCATAGTTATGGACCCAACAAAATGTCCCATAAATAATCTTGTTCCCTGTGTTGCCTATGATAGCTGACTCTCTGCTTCAGAACTGAAACCAGAGATTCTATTTTCCTGAAAATGCCCACAACCAACAAGGTCCCAAACTCTCACTATTGCATGCATCAGGTATGTTCTAGCTCTTTTTCCTCAGCAGTCATAACCTGGACCTGTCTGATCAATACAACTGTGCCTGATGTACTTCCACAGAGGAAGGTCCTGCAATATTTTCCTACTTAGCTGTCAAATCCCCACCCTGTCTAGGAGATAAAGTTTCTAAGGTGAAGGCTGTCTCTCAATCCTTCTAGATTCATTTATTTATGTAGTTTTTATGTTTGTTTGTTTGTTTGTTTGTTTTTGGACTAGACAAAAGGGGAGATTGTTTGCAACCTAGCCTTAATCACTGAAATGGGTGCAGCCTTCAGTTGAAGATCTTAGTTTAAAAAGGCCAAGATCTCCCATTTCATCCAAGGCCATTTCTAGTTGTCTTGATCTATATCTTTCTACTGGACCCAGATTCTCTGAAGGGGGGAAGTAAAATAGGTAACCTTGCACAGCCCTCCTCTACTTAAATCCAATTAATTTTCATGCCACAACTTCACTGCTTAGAGAAGATAGGATAAACAACAATCTCTCCATCTAGATACCCCTAAGACTGGTTATTTGTTGACTCGACAGAATTGGCCTGGAAGTTGCCATTATTTTAGGAGGAGAGACACTTTTCTTTATGTTTATTTCTGCTGCTCTGAGATAATGTTCTGATTTTTTTGGTAGAGGAAATTTCGAGATACAAAAGTTATCTGACCTATATAACCATCTTCCCAGAATCATTTCCCCCATTCTTTAATTTTTGAAGACAAATTCTTCCTCTAAGAAACTGATATTCTTTCCAAGGTTTCTTAATTACCAATCTTTTCTCCGCTCCTATTTTCCACGGTCTTTCAAAAAATACTAAACACTTCTCCTTTTTGAAACTTTCTTCCATTGATTTCCCTGACACTACACTATTACTATTTCCTTTTTAATTTTTTGGTTGTTCCTTTCCTTTTGTTGAGGTGTGAGAATGAGGGTTGAGAGATCCCTTGACAGCCATGGGGTTCTCTTGCTAGTATCAAGGCTTTGCAAAAGAATTTGCAATCCCAAATGGTGAGGTTTGTGGCAAAAATGGGTTTATTACAGTGAGAAAACAACTTTCTCAACAGGCAAAATCCTATTAGGATCTTTTGCAAAGGTTTGGGCACACAGTCTTTGATTAAATTGGGTTTTTTTGTCCTAATGAATTTGATGGGCAATAAAAGAGGACGATTATGTTCCAGGCCAAGATCTCCAATTGAATTGTTTGTTGGTGGAAATCACTATGGGATTTTTCCCTATGAACAGGAGGGTGAGGTCCCTTTCAGATTCTGGGAGGGTTTGAGATCCAGGATCATCACCCTTCCCTCAAAGATCAAAGGGGACACAGTTTACATCACTTTCTCTTATTGACCATATTTCCCTCCTCACGAGATAACATGTAATTTACTCTTTGTTTTTTGGCTCTTTGCTCTTCCCAATCACATCCTTGAAAACATAATTCATCTTCATGGTTGTACAATGTTCATTTCATTTAAGTTTACCTAGCACTCTAATCTGATCTTTGTTTTGAACTGAAGTAGCACACAGAGCCTGTTTTGTCATTTGTAGATCCCATTGCTACCTTACATCCACTGTGCACAAAATAGAATTCAACCTCTTTCTTCCAAGCATTGCTACTTCTATATTTCTCCTGCTCACCCAAGTTCAAAAACTTGGAGTTACGCTCACATTGTTTTGTTTTCTATTATTTCATGGCCAGTATTAGCCGACTTTTCTCTAATCTTCTTTCTTAAAATTTTTTGGTGCTTATCCCATTTTCATCTTACTCTAGAAGCTCTTTCCCTAAAATCTGTACTATTGCAACAGCCTTTTAACTGGTTTTCTGTTTCTACTATCTCTTCACTCCTGTCCATCCTTGACACAATAATCTTAAATACATTGTCTTTCATGGGTTAATCTTCTCAAAACTCTTCAATGGACTCTCTATTATCTAAAGGAAAGGTCTTTTATCCTATTATTCAGAGCTCTTCCCTTATCTGTTTGGTATTGACTTCTCCAGTCTTTTCTACCACTAACTTTCTTCTCTCATTAAATTAATCAAATTATTCATTGTTGTCCCAATACAACACACACATTCCTGACCCCAGCTTTATGGATACCATTATCCTTACTTCAAATATTTCTGCCCCTCTATGAGGATCCTTTTCAAATAAAATTCTTTTATAACACTCAATTTTTCTTCCCTTTTCTGAATATTCATGAAGCTTATCTTCTATATAATTTATCTGCCACTTCGTATATGCTGTTTTATATGCCATTGGGCATATGTCCAATGACCAGGCTTTAAGCTCTGTAAAAGACAGAGATGAGAATTTTTAGTGTCTTTCCAGCTTTAAACCTATGATCCTGAGAGTCCAGCCAAAAGACTCACTTATATAATATGCTTATAAAATGGTTATTTTTAGAAATGTCATATTTTGTTATATTATCAAATTATGTCATATTTTGCTTAGATTTTCATTGGTGTGTCTATGAATGTTATCATTCACATGGATGACTTCATGCAACAATACTAAAAGTTTCATTTTGACTATTATTACAATGTTGTGAGTTAACTTTAAAAATTAGAACTTGGTATCAGTTTCAAACTCTCCCAACTGGCATAACTTAAGCACTGATTAATTTTTAAAGTTGTAAAAATCAATTTAATCTACTTAATTTAACAAATAATATTTGCTATCACCATTATTTATTTTCACTTTTTATCAGCTTAATTCCTTATGATACAATATGAGAGAACTCTTCCTATTATTAATTTTTGGTGATTACAGTGTTTACTTGAATTGTATTCTTAACTTCTTAATAATAGCTTTTTTCTTTTTTTACAGATAAGTGTGATATTTTGTTTATTTTTTTCATATAGGTATGTTTTATTAATTTACTAACCAATTATCTAGGATATGCAGGATTTGTTTCTCTGAAATCCCTCCGGTCACTAAGAATTTTATCTGCATTTGAAAGAGTAAGGGTAAGAAAAATAACTTACAATAATCTATCTGTGGCCCAAAAAAAGTACACAAAACCAGTCTTTCTAGAAGTGATAGATTCAATCAATAAACCTTCATTAAATGCCTATTATGTGCTTAGTGTAATAAGCACTTGAGAAACAAAGAAAGACAAAAAATAGTGCCTGTCCTGGTAGAGCTCACATTCCAATATTGAAAACAACATTCAAACAAAAAAAATGTATGAACAAGCTATGTACAGCATAAATAGGAAATAAACAATAGAATTAAGAGGAACTAGAAAAAGCCTTTCTATAGAAGGTAGAGGCAAAATGTATCCTACTTTCTGTATATTTAGGACTAAAACATCCAGCCTCTTGTTTTATTGCTTAACCAAAAGGTTAACATAATAATTTTTGTTATTGAAATTTCATGTTTTACTTTTCATTAGACGTGGTCTAATGTAGTCAAAAGAAGGATCTGATCCCTTAAGGAGGTATTTGAAAAATAAGAAGAAATTCTGGTTTTGCAATTCAATCTATTAACAAGGATTTTTATTAACTGCTATATGCCAAGAATTATATCAAGTGATAGGGAAACAAAAACAGTTTGGTTTGGTTTGGTTTGTTTCAGTGAATAAGGCTCTCTTTCCCAGAAATATTTGGTTTGAAAATTAAAACTGATCAATTAAATATTTTCTTCTACATATAATCCCACATCTATTTTGGCCAAATTTTTCACTGAATTGACCAATATAAATTTTTTTTCTGCTCATTATATAGTCTAAGATGTTTAACTGAATTAACTGTATTTGTAGTAGTGAAATTTACTGTGATTACAACAAAGAAACTTAAAAATTTAAATTCAGATAACATGATAGTGAAGTAAATTTTTTCAAGTTCAAAATGAGATGAATGATTATGTTAACATCTAAAAACAAGATAAGAGTAAATAATAACTAAATAAGGTAGAATTATTAGCATAATGCAGGGCATTAATATAGAGGTGGGTTAAAAATAAATAACAGAATAAACTTCTAATGTAAAGATTTCACCTTTTGTGAATGATTTGGTCTTTTGCTTATATAAATTGTATATGAACATAAAAATATAAGTTAGGTTATTAAGACTTTGGAACCCCCTAGGTCTTTTTCAAAATTTATTGTTGTTAACCTACAAAATGGGGTTATTAGAAGTATGAGTTTATTATATATATATATATATATATATATATATATATATATATATATATATATATATATATATATATATATCTTACATTCTTAAAGGACTATGATTTAGCTAGTACAAGTGCTCAGTTCTTAGACCCCAACTTCAGTCCTACATATTCTCTGAATGTAAGACTTTGTTTATATGTTACACTGAACTGCAGGAAATAAATAATTCATGCTATGAGAAGATGAAAAATGTTACCAAATTACAAATCTTATGTAATTTTAGTTTACTTTATGGTTCAAAAGCTACAATTTCTAAGATTTTTTAGGTTTCCCAATAAATTAGATTTCATATATTTTTCTTCTATTTTTAAAATACAAAGATTTAATGGCTGCATCTTTCCAATATATTTTCTTCTTTTTTTTTTATTTAAATGTTTCATTAACATGATCTAAAAATTGGATTTATTTACTTAATATTAGGATTTTAAATGTCTAAAAGATTGCCCTTCCTAGTTCTTACAATACAATTGACATTAATAATTTTCAAATAATCAAATTCAAGAATTATTTAGTATTTTTTCATAAGTTGTATTTCTGTTCTTTTATTTCTTTTCTAGGTAGTTGTGACTACATTACTAAAAGAAATTCCATCCATCCTGAAAGTACTTCTTGTTTGCCTTACCTTTTGGCTAATTTTTAGCATTATTGGAGTAAATCTGTTTGCTGGAAAGTTCTCAGAATGTGTTAATACTACAGATTTTTCAAGGTTTCCTGAAACTATTGTCCAAAATAAGTCTGAATGTGAGATGCTTATGTACACTAGCAAAGATATGATACTTGGAAAAATTAATGAAGATGTACAGTGGAAAAATGCAAAAATGAACTTTGATAATGTTGGAAATGGTTATTTTTCTCTTTTTCAAGTGGTAAGTTACTCAGAGTTTTGAAATTTTATATATTCTATAATGATTGAATGAATAAAAGGCAAAGTATCCATTTTCTGTGTTTAGTTTTGTACTTTTAACTAAATATGAAATCAGAAATATTTGATAAATTATCTCATGAAATCTTTATGAGACACATGGAAAAATGTGATTTTTATGATTAAAAAAAAAAAGGTTCATATAGTTACATATGATTGTATGTCCATACCCAAAGTATATATCTTTTCATAGATCCAACTTGCAATAACCTTGGTGACTTCAGTGAAGTAACCTTTTTAATTTAAAAAAATGAGGTTTAGAATTATAATTTCTTTGGCATATAAACTTTTGGGATAGAAAATCCTTTCACTATGCAGAAGAGTAACTTTTCCAAATTTAACAGTATTATGATAGGTTACACAGTTATTATGTGGCAGACACATAGCTTGAGTCAGGTCTTCCTAATAACAAGGTAGTTCTTTATCAAATAGTTTAGGCTGCTGTCTTAATCGACATCTTATTTTAACTAACTACTTAGTAAAAGATATAGCATGCATACTTATTATATTTGTGGAGTAAAAAATAACTTGTAAAGATAGCTGATATGTCAGAAGGTAGAATCAGTATTCAAAACCATGAATACATGTCTACAATTATGGGACAAAATAAAGAAAATTAAATCTTTTAGAAGAATAAAAGTATAATCTATTTTAGTTTAAAATAAAAATGATTGCACAACTATAGGACAAGTGATAACCTAACATCAAGTGAGCTCAATTAAAAGACCAGTATGTTTTAGTTGGATATACATTTAATAAGAACCATCATTGTGACAAGAATGCTACAAAATACCACATAATCTTAAAAATATACAAGATACTAATAATTATTGATAATGTCCTAATCAATTAAAATAACAATTTAATGACTGATCAAGACCGTATCATAAATATTATTTCCAATTTCAGAATGGCACATTTTGAGAAAAATAATAATACCAGTGAGTAATCCAAATAGTGAGAAAATTTTAAGTAATATCATAGGAAACAATTTCTGGCAAATAGATACAAAAGCTGGTTTCTATGGACTTCATAACCCTTCCCCTTCTATCTCCAACCCAAATCTACTCTTACTGCAAGATCAACATAAAATCTTCTTTTTTAATATCATTGAAATTTCAGAGTTATACATGGCATAACACATTTGGTATATATACATTTGTCTGTGAGTGTGATGTGTTAGGATTACTAAGTGAGAACTGAGGTTTTCTGGACAATTACAAGGTGAGAACTCAGGTTGACTTGATAGAAGGAGCAAGCCCATTGGCTGAAGTGGTTCTTCCCAGAAGCCCTTGCATTATTCCACGCCCATTCTCTGGGAGGATAAAAAGAGACAGCACTGGGCGCAGAGAGCAGATCGGCCTGGAGAAGGATAAGAGCTGGAGGAGATTCAGAGCCAGGATTCAAGAAGAAAGACTCTGCATTGCATCAGGCTTGACGGGGCTCTCTGCAGGAAGGGAAGTCACTTCTAAGGACAAGAGTTAACAGCAACTGCCTGGAGACAACGGTTCGTTACAGGAAGAAGAGTCTGAGAGATTTGAGTAGACACAGCAGATCTCTTCCCAGAGAGCGATCCAGCAGCTTCTAGAGACGACAGCTCGCTACATTTGGCGCCCAACGTGGGGCAAGGACTTTTGCTTATCCTGACAAGAGGAGCTAGACCAGACCTTTGCAATTTGGCGCCTGAACAGGGAAAAAGGTTGTACCCTTTATGGGGCTACATCAGCTTATGTTAAAATGTTACTAGATGGTTTGTCTTATGAAGTCCTAACCCCAAATGATTGGAAATCCATAGCAAGGATATGCCTGGAACCTGGAGAAAATTTATTATGGCTTTCGGAATTTCATGAATTATGTAAAATTCAAGTCAGATGCAATTTGGAAATAGGAGTTAACACACAATTCACTTTTGAGCACTTGGCTGGTGAAGGTCGGTATGGAGAGAATTCAGAACAGACTGATTATACCATGACAATATATGAACAAATTGCTAAGGCTGCAATAAAAGCTTGGGGTGTCCTTCCTGGACAGAAAGATCGCGGAGAGGCTTTCACTAAAATACAGCAAGGTCCCAATGAACCTTTTGCAGATTTTGTGGGACGTTTGCAAACTGCTGTCAAAAGAACTATTGGAGAAAATTCAGCTACAGAAATAATGACCAGACATCTGGCTAAGGAAAATGCCAACGAGATTTGCAAAAGAATTATATGGGGATTAGACAAAGATGCTCCTTTAGAGGAGATCATAAGACGCTGTGCTACAGTGGGAACAAATGCTTTTTACACCCGGATGATGATGAACATGGAAAGACAGGGTCCCTCCTGGCAAGGGCCTTCTAGAGAAACTCGGCGATGTTTTCAATGTGGAAAAATTGGGCATCTAAGAGCTCAGTGTAGGTATGGAGATACAGTGAGAAGACAGGGTGAAAGAAGACCTAAAACCCCATGTCCAAAATGCAATAGAGGACTCCATTGGGCATCAGAGTGTAGAATAATTCAGGGAAATAGGATGAGGGGCCCAAGTCCAGGGCCCCAGGCAAAAAAGACTTGGGGCATGATGGCAGCTGATGTTACACCCAAAGAACCTTTAGAAGGCCAGGACTCTGATTTAATCAATCAGCAGAGAAGCAATCACATGGCAGAAAGGGATTACCTGATAAGTCAGTCAAAAGGCAATCAGATTGCAAAAATGGATTACACTTGGGGAGAATACAGGCCTTTTAAACCAACAGGGCTGTGCCCAGTGCAAACAACTCCAATGTAATTGTCAGATGATGAGAAGAGATTTAGAAAGTGGTAAATAGAAGGAAATTAGATAGATTAACTGCCTGGGAGAGAGGGTTTGCTTGTATTTCTTCAGCAGGAGAAGGAATCAGATGGGTGCCAACGAGTCATATTCGCCTTGTCCATCAGAGAGAGACAGAAAAAGAGAAAGGCCTCAAAATAAAGGAGAAGATCTAAGAAACATCTGACACTGAAAGAGCATGGATAATAAGAAGACTGTTAAAGAACTTTAAAACCAGCAGGAATCATTGGACTTCCTCACACAAGATGAGACTAATGGACAATGGACTTATGGACATTTATAAATTTTCAATTTATGATTATTTGATTATGATTATGTTATATACTTCTAGCATGTGTTATGTTACTATGTTACTATGTGCTTATGTAATTTATGTAATTATATGTAATACTTCCCATATTGATGGATTTATGTTTCAAGGTCATGACTGTCCTATGTTCTAAATCAAAAGAAAGGGGGAGATGTTAGGATTACTAAGTGAGAACTGAGGTTTTCTGGACAATTACAAGGTGAGAACTCAGGTTGACTTGATAGAAGGAGCAAGCCCATTGGCTGAAGTGGTTCTTCCCAGAAGCCCTTGCATTATTCCACGCCCATTCTCTGGGAGGATAAAAAGAGACAGCACTGGGCGCAGAGAGCAGATCGGCCTGGAGAAGGATAAGAGCTGGAGGAGATTCAGAGCCAGGATTCAAGAAGAAAGACTCTGCATTGCATCAGGCTTGACGGGGCTCTCTGCAGGAAGGGAAGTCACTTCTAAGGACAAGAGTTAACAGCAACTGCCTGGAGACAACGGTTCGTTACAGGAAGAAGAGTCTGAGAGATTTGAGTAGACACAGCAGATCTCTTCCCAGAGAGCGATCCAGCAGCTTCTAGAGACGACAGCTCGCTACAGTGATGAAGAGACATCTAAACAAAGGGCCATATATTGCAAACTGAAAGTTAGGAATATTATATTTACTACTTACTTCATCATGCAGTCTAGTTTTCCTGGCAGATATAGGTGGAATTAGAGTAGTAGAAATAGAACTGAAATGGGGTATCAAAAGAAGGTTCTCATTTCATTTGTCTTTTTTATTCAATAGATTATTTTCTATCTTTAGTCATATAAAACTACACTTATTGAAGAAGAATCTAGCTTCTATAATAGTCAAAATTCATTAAAAGCTTAGTAAGAATAATGGAAGATTCTAATCTCAAGGATGAAGGGTGAAAGATACTTGCAAAACAATATTCTGAGATCATTCCCAAAGTCATTAGAGTAGGATTTTCATGGAGAAACGAAAATGAAATAAGATCTCCTTTTATTTTTTTAAGGAATAAATTTGTAATTGTGGAATCAGAAAAGCAAAAAAGCAAAACCTTTTAGCTTTACTGTGCTCTTCCCAAGAATCTGAAATCATATCATTAGGGAGCCATAGGATATAAAGTTACACTATCAACTGATGATAAAGTAATAATAGAGGATTTTGGGAACTTTTGTGGATTATAAATAGAATCTTGTTGATTGCTCAAATCAAACTGTTAATATATCCTTTTACTGAAGATCTTGTCCTACCAAACCCTAATTTTGAATTGCTTGCATCATTCTCTCTCTCTCTCTCTCTCTCTCTCTCTCTCTCTCTCTCTCTCTCTCTCTCTCTCTCTCTCTCTTTATTCCTACTCATATGCTATTAAACAATCCTGGAGAACATTGTGAAAACCATGTTAACTGGATCTATTATAACTTTGTGTTATGTAATTTGAACCAGGCAATCACTGCAACAGACAATCATTTTATACTTCTCTAATTTTATAATTCTCTAATATTTTTCTAATTGACTCACTATTCCACTCACCACAATGACTTTTCTTAACACTTTCATTCCTCAAACTTCTATAGCTCTCCAATTTTCATTTTCCTAGCTAAGAACATTGCTTCATATTTCAGGGGAGAGAGAGAGAGAGAGAGAGAGAGAGAGAGAGAGAGAGAGAGAGAAGGAGAGAAGAGAGAGAGAGAGAGAGAGAAAGAAGAAGAAGAAGAAGAAGAAGAAGAAGAAGAAGAAGAAGAAGAAGAAGAAGAAGAAGAAGAAGAAGAAGAAGAAGAAGAAGAAGAAGAAGAAGAAGAAGAAGAAGAAGAAGAAGAAGAAGAAGAAGAAGAAGAAGAAGAAGAAGAAGAAGAAGGAAGAGGAGGAGGAGGAGGAGGAGGAGGAGAAAGGAGGAGGAGGAGGAGGAGGAGAGAGGGACAAAGGGAGGGAGATATTGATCATTGAATGATGAAGAAAATTTTTTTCTTCATCTCCATCTCCTGGCTTCTCTGACTTCCTTCAGGTTCCATCTAAAACCCCATGTTCTATAAATAGCTAGTTGACTTGACTTTTCATAAAAGTTGACTTCTATCTTGTTCTTAACAATAAGATAAATTTAACAAATGTCATATTTACAGGCCACATTTATAAAGGATGTATTCAGCTGTTGATTCAAGTGATGTAAGGTATGAAAAATTGTTTCACTTAATAATAATTAATCACATTCATACAGCATATTATGATTAACAAAATAACTCCAGAAGAAAGATAGTGCAATAAGTTTTAATCCCATTTTAATGATGAAAAAATAGAGGCTCAGAAGTAGTATTTTGGCTAAGGTCACAAAGTTAGGAATCAGCAAAGGCAAAATCAGGGCCTTCTGATCTTAAGTTCAGTGCTCTTGCCACTATTACAAGCATGTCCCTCTGCTCTCTAGAGTTAGCTGTCCAAATCAAATAACATATTTTAAAATGTGTAGCACATTGCGTGGCACATAGTAGATATTTAATAAATATTTATTGAAAGTTTGATTATTGATTAAGTAGCTATTCAATAAATGTTTATTCCTTTCCCTTTTCAAAGGAAACTAATAATTCACAAATATATAACACTTTAAATGTCCAGGCCACTTTTTTAGATTGAGTCTTTGAGTAAAATGGTATAAGTTAGCCCTATTTGAAAATAAGCAAAGATAAGGTGTTGGGATTCTTACAAGGTGTTAAGTCACTGGAATGGATATAATTATCTAATTTAGCATGGTACTTAACACTTCTCTAGTTCGGAGTTCACACCTTTAAGAGAGCATACTTTTAAGGAGCTCCTACAAGTCCAGAGAGTACCCACAAGCCCATTCTCTGGGAGGATATAAGGAGCCAGGATTCAGGGAGGAGGAGTCAAGATTTCATTCCCACATCTACCTTCATGATGGCTGGAGACATTAGGGAAGATGAGAGGCTGGAGACATTTGGACAAGAACTGTTGGGAACCAAAGAGAGAAAAAGGCCTCCAGAAAGCTAGCCGAGCCCCAGTTGAAGGAGACAAGGCTTGAAAGAGAAAATGAAGGATCTGGAGATAAGATTTGGAAAGAGACAGAAAGGATCTGGACTTTAACCCCTGGATGTATTTTGGGATTATTGAACTGGAACTAAAACTAAGGCTGCCTCCAGAAACTCCCCAAGAGACCTGCCCCCAGAGAATGATTACATTTTAGAGAAACAGATAATCACAATAAGGAAACTTAGCATTAGAGAAATAACATGAATGACTCCTGGTTACAGAATAAGTCTGTGTTACAATCAGGATAAAGACTATGTTTTCATGATGTAAACTCATCATTCTTAACTTCTGAGTTGTTCTTAACACTGAGCTGTACCTTTTACATAAAGTAAGAGTTCTTAATCTTAGGTGTGCATTTCTGTTTGCATGTGTTTTGTCTCTCTGTGTGTGTTTGTGTGTGAAAGAGGAGAAGGAGGAGGAGGAGGAGGAGGAGGAGGAGGAGGAGAGAGAGAGAGAGAGAGAGAGAGAGAGAGAGAGAGAGAGAGAGACAGAGAGAGAGAGAGAGAGAGAGAGAGAGAGAGAGAGAGAGAGAGAGAGAGAGAGAGAGAGAGAGAGAGAATATGACAAAGTGATTGGCTCCTTCAACAATCTGGGCAAAACCTATGAATTCCCTCTAAGAATAATATTTTTAAATAATTGGGGAAAATAAATTTCAGGCAGAGTTTAGTGAGAAAGTTTTTGATTTTTTAAAGTTCATGGACTTTCTAAAAGTTATCACTAGACTTCCAAGGGGTTTGTGGACTCCCGGTTAAAAACTTCTGTTCTAGATTATGACCCTTTAAAAGTAAATCAAAGCAAAATAGTGACTCCCAGATGATGATGCAAAAATATAACATCCAGGATAAGTATATTCATTTGCTTGTACGAAATGAAAGATTCTACCTAATCATTGTCAATATATTAATAACATTTCCTAATTTTACAGGTAGGGAGCCAGCCTAAGTATAACAGCAAACCCTACATGCATCTTTACTTTGTCAGCTTCATCATCTTTGGAGTATTCTTTCCACTGGTCCTCTTCATTGGTGTTATCATTGATCATTTCAAACAACAAAAAAAGATAAGTATTCTTGTCTTCATTATATAATGATTGGGCTTTATCAACATTAGCAAAGGAAATAGATTGTATAAGATACCATTTTAAAGGAGGAAAATCAACTAAAGAATTCAGTCCTTTGAGTAGTTTTTATTTCATGTGAGACAAACTACATGTACACAAATGAGGATAATATAAGGAAGAGAATAATGGAGTAAAAAAAAAAAAGATTCAAAGTTCTTTGGGAAGATGTGAGAAAAGAATGATCAGTTGCATATCTGCAAGAGCAGAAGCAGTTTCATTGAAGAGGTAGCATCTCATCTAAACCTTAAAAGAAAAGATAAATCTTTAAAATGAGGATTTTGAAGAATTCACCTTGTTCTTTTTAAACATTGGACCTTTGCCCATTTGCAGTCCTGTGGCATCTTTCACATTTATAATTGATCAAAAGTCTCCAGCACTAATTCAATTCTCTTGTCCATAAAGACTCTCAATATCTTTGTTGTAATTGATGCAACTGATGATGCAACTGATCCTGAACCTAAGGATATATGCTTGTTGAGAACAGCTAAGTGGTGATATCTTATAATCTTCTCCCAAGGGTTAGATTTGAATTCTATACCAAATATTTTTGTTGTTGTTATTTTAGCATATAATCTGAAAATAATTATTCTAGATAGAAGAATTAGAAGCCAACTAGGAGATGAATGGTTCTGCAATCCCTCTGAAAGATTAGTGAACACCAACTGAAAATAGGAAGGGTGATATTTTAAAAATAGCAAAATCTACAGAGATTTTTAAGTCCTAGAGAATTAAAAGGAACACATTTAATGATTTTGTAGATCACTGCAAACTTTTGAAAGAAGTATTAGTTGAATGTTTGAGGGGAAAGAAGATGACAATAACTTTGGCATCTTTGAAAACAGTTTGGTCAGAATGCAGAAACTTTTATAGAAGCCCTAAATTTCAAAACAAAATTAAACTATAGAGTTTCTTCATTCATAAAATTAGTTGGAAGAAGAAATGGCAAATTTTCCAGTATCTTTGCCAACAAAACACTAAAAGGGGTCACAAAGAGTTGGATACAACTGAAATGACTGAACAACAATAAAATGTCTAAGTTACATATAGGTAAACCTACAACCAGGACATCACTGAGCCGTATAGTCTATTCAATTGATGTATTTGCTTGTGTGCATAGAGTGGTATACAAAGAGAGCCTATAGAGGTTTTATTTACTCCTACAATTCACATTATTAAATTCAATTTTAAGGGGTCAAATTCCACACAGTACTCTGGTTCTAAAAATTTGTGTTAATGATTTGGAGAAAACTAGTGATAAATATGATTTTAAAATGTTTTCTTTCTTTTTTTTTACATTAGAGGTCACTCAACCTTTATGACAGAGAAGCAGAATAAATACTACAATTCAATGAAACAGTTAAGGTATAAGAAACCAATACCTCGCCCAGGGGTAAGCAAAATTTCTATCACTTACACAGATTTTCAAAAGGTGCTTTTTATTATATCTGTTAAAAGTATTTTTTCAAAATATGTTTTTTATTTCTCAGCAAATATAAATCCTTTGATTTTAAAATAGAAATTATTTGGATATCACAATATCCTTTATTTACCTCTTTTTACTATCTATAGTAATGATGATATAATAATTTATGTCTAAAATTCTTACCCAGGACTATATTGTCATTTACCATCTTGCATTATATACAAATTACATATATATATATATATATATATATATATATATATATATATATATATATATATATATATATATATATATATATATATATATTCTAACATTTATCTGATTCCTTTTACTATATCTATTTGATTAAAATAACTCCTTACCCTTAAATAGGTAGTTTCAGAAATTTCTGTGATCATACATATTCATTAATAAGAAGACAATTATCCTATAATAAACCATTCTGAACTTATCAAGACTAGGCTTTGGATGACATTTTATCAGTGAGCAATATTTAAAGCCTTTCAACTTGGGAAAATCTAGTAAAGCTTGTATTATATTGGCTTAGTCTACGACAGAACAGAATAACTACTGCCACCTAATAAGAAAGCAAATTGGTTCATTAGATGAGCAGGTGAAATGATATACTAAATGATATAATACCTTTTCCAAGAATCACCATTCATTCAACACATTTATTGAGCTCCTTGAATCTTTGGATTTAGAGATGTGCAACTCATTAAATTCACCTCTTTAATTTTATAGATGAAGAAAAAACTGAAAACAAGAGAAATTAAGTGATTTGAAAATCACAATGATACAATTATAAAGTGTTAGAACTGGGAATGGGACATCTCTTCATTTCAGGACTAATGTTCTTTCTACTAGAATCATAGGATCTTAGATTGAGAATTGGAAAAAGTGATGTTAGACATTGTATTATTCATCTGCCTCACTTTATATATGAGGAAACTTATGGCCAGAGAGGCATTAGTGATTTGTCCAAGGTCATGTGAAGAGTGTGTGGAAGTTAAAATTCAAATTGAAATCTTCTGACTCAACATTAAACACTCTTTCGACTGTACTAACTATACTCACTGATCTAGTTCTACCTTCCTTCAGATATTTAAAAAAAGTCACCAAGATTTAAATTTTCCAGTTTTAATAATTGCAGACACTCTAGTGGGGCCTTGCATGTCATAGTCAGGACACACTTTCAATTTTTCATTGTGCTCCTTTGTTAATGCTGTGGTTTTCCAAGGCCCTTCCTAAAATACCACTTATAGACATGAATGTATTATTCTACGGTTGGTTTCTCCAGTGCCAAGGATACAGAATTATAACCTTGTTGCTTCTGAGCCATGTAGTCTATCAATGCAACCCAGTTCTGATTAAACTTCTCCAGGGACCACATTATACATTGCTAAATTAATGAGTTTGCAATCCTCTAAAACTTTCAAGTCCTATTTTACTACTGTCTTTTCTTCTAGTCTACAAAAAAAATGGCACTTGAATTTTTAAAAATGAAGTATAGGATGCTATATCTACTCTATTAAAGGTGTTCTTTTGAGTAATAAATTGGACTTCTTGGATGAGTCTATCATAGAGTAAGATCCCAACTATGTTATGAAAGATCTCAATCAGAAGGGACAAGTCAAACCTCTCCTTTTCCCACAAAATCAAGATACAATTTAACCCTTGACTTTGTTGGCTTTGCTATTCCCATTTCTCCCAAGATTTCAGGACTGCTTGTTTACCAGAGAAGAAAATGGCTATATGTCTTGTCTCATTCACTGTTAATTTTAGATTTATATTGCCTCTGGGAAACCTCATTAAAATATGCACATGTACAAATGCTTTCAATGTAAACATTTTAAAGAAATTGATATTAAAAAAAACTTTCTAGCCAATCAAAATTGCAAATTCAAGGTTATTTTTTTTTGTTGTTGTTGTTGTTGTTGTTGTTTTTTGGGGGGATTTCCCCCTTAGAGTCAAGGTATTCCTTGAACTTCATTCTGTTTTTTAAAGTAATAGTTAATAGAATTACAGAATTGAGAGTGTGATGATACCTTAGAGAGAACCTAATACATCTCCCACATTTTACAGATGAAATAACTGAGTCTGGGATAGGTTAAGTGAGAATTGAGAAACTAGAGAACATTGAATCAATTCATAGATGATGACTAAAGGTAGTTTTACAATGAAAGCTTAGAGTCATATCACTTTTCTGGCTCATAGGTAGAAAGAAATATTTAACAAAGATACAAGACCCAGAGACCAGGAAACATTATTCAAAAAAACATAATTTAGTCTGTAGGTAATAGGCTACAGAAAGTAGTCCTACTTTATGAACCAGAAAACTTAGTGATTAAAACAAGGCCTCTACTTTACTTTTGAAGACAGGGCCTTGTCTAGCTTATACATTCAAAGGAATTGAAAAATTGTTCTTTATGGTAAGGGAAAAAATAACAGGGGAGAAATTACTGATTTTTTCCCAAGGAAGTTTTTTTTTGTTTGTTTTTGGTTTTGATTTTGGTTTTTTTTGTTTTTTTAAACTTAATCCAATGGCTGAATATATCGAGCACACCTCAACATTGTGTTCTAGAACAATGTGTTCTAGCCATAAAGCAAGGTTTAGGGTTTAAACTAAAAAAAGCATGGCAGATCTCACTCACTATATGAAGAAAAGGCAGCATCTCAGGTAGAAACTATAACTGGAGCAAGGAGTAGGAAGCAGAAAGAAGCTGCATAACCTGATACCATGTAAAGTTGTACCTGGAAAAAGTATCAGAAACCAAAGAATGTGGGAACCAGAAATAAACAATAACCTACCTAGTAGAGACTACATACAACACAAAATCAGTGGAGACCAAGTTTAATGATGGTTTCACAGTGATTTAAGGAGAAAACATCACCAATCCTTTTATTTTGGAAGATATAGTTGCCCCTCTATGTCTTGCCCAGCTCTATATGTCTTCTGTTTGTGGACCCATCCATGTGTTGACTTGAAAGCATTTGTTTCCCATGTTTTTACTTCACCATGTTTATTTTTAAAATTTGTTTTTCCCATTGATGTTATGAGTATTTGTGAGACAATATGCATATATAGGTTTATGAAGAGATGTTTTATTGTAACTTTTCTTACTCTTCTATTTTACTAAATGCCTTTGATTTACTATGAAAGGAAAAGAAATTAATATGAGGTTATGAAATAGAGTTCAGAGTAGATATATCTCCCCAGAGGATGCCAAAGCTGGAACGTTCATCTCTGAGAGATCCATATATAAGTATACAAGTTCCTACAGGTGCTACATCTATATTTTGTCCATAAGTATACTAGAAAGAACTTTGTCACATGTCTCTTTATTATGTCTAGACATTCTCCTGATCTGTCATTCTGATAACTCTATCCAAAATAATGGCATTAGTCTGACAACCAAGATAATAACTTTTAATAATCATAGCTTCCTTTTCTAAGTGCTTGAAAATATACATTTAACAATGTATTATAAAATTATGACAGAAAACAAAGTTGAATTTTATTGACTGAGAAAATAGATTTTATGAGTCTAATGATTTTTAATATCATTTGCAAGACTCCTATACATTTAACATTATTTTCATTATTATAGAATAAATTCCAAGGATATGTATTTGACCTTGTAACAAAGGACGCTTTTGAGATAACCATCCTAGTACTTATCTGTGTCAATATGATTATCATGATGGTGGAAACAGATACAGAGAGTGTCCATAAGGCTGGAATTTTGTACTACATCAATCTAGTGTTCATTGGCCTGTTTGCTGGAGAATGTGTGCTGAAGCTCATCGGCCTCCGCCATTACTATTTTACTGTAGGCTGGAACATCTTTGATTTTGTGGTGGTCCATATATCAATTGCAGGTAAGGATGTTTCTTTTCAAGTATCCATACTGACTTGAAATCTAGGAGGCAAGAGCTTTCACATTTACTAAGCCTATCATTTGAGAAACATTCAGTTTTCTAGGATGAGGAAGCTATTTTTATTTTTGTCACCAGTTCAAATGTGCCCTCAAAAAATTTATTAGTTGTGTGACTTTGAACAAGTTTCTTACCAAAAAAGAAATAAACAAAGAAATCAGTGAAGGCCACACTCACTCTATAGCCATAGGCAATGAGGACTGTTGTCATTATGGAAATAGAGAGGCTGTATAACACAGGACATTCTCATGCACTGCCTCCCTTGAAAGTATTTAATAACATCAGATTGAACATTGAAGCATTTCATCTGTTTCATCTGAGCCATTTGCCTTGGCATATTTAGGGCAAATTTTTACAGCAAAATCACCTTAAAAAGTTCATCTATGAGTTTTGAGCAAGACCAAAGACTTAGAAAATTTTACCCACAATTGATACAGGATTCTGTCAAATAACTTGAGCTTTAATAGCAATAATTATAAAGAACATTTTTTTATTCTAAAAAAAAATAGTAGAAATTTGGCTTAATTATAATCCATAGGGAAAAGATGTCAGGGTTTAGTGGACTCAAAGCTGAATATTAATCATCAGCACAAAGTTGGTAGTTTTGCATCCATAATAAAGGAAACATAGTCCTGCTATATCCCACTTTGGTCATGTCACAATTGTGTTCTACTTTAGATACTAAATTTTAAAAATATAAACAAGTCAGAGAATAATCAGCATCTAGAGATCATAGAGCCACTTAAAAGAACCAATATGGATTGAAAATATGATAGCACTTTTCAGATATATAAAGGGATATGTCTATCAGTCAATCAACATACATTTATTAAGCACTTACTATATGTAAGATACTATTCTGAACTCTGGGGATACTCCCCAAAAGGGTTTGGTTTGGTTTGGTTTTTTAAGTAGTCCCTGCTCTGAATAAGCTCACTGTCTAAAAGAGGAGAGAATATGGACACAAGGATATCTCAAAAATTAACTATACAGAATATATTGGAGAAAGTAAAAATAAAAAAGAAGGAACTAGCAATATGAGGCATCAGAAAGGTTTCTTGTAGAATCTGGGATTTTAGCTGGTACTTGCAAGAACTCAGGAAAACTAGGATATAAGAGATGGGGAGGGTTAAAGTTCAAGCCATAAGGGACAGCCAGTGGAAATGCCCAAATTTGGGAAGTGGGGTGCCTTAATTGAGGAACAAGGAGACAATGTGACTGGATTTCACAATATCTATATGCAATGATGTAAAACACATCTAGAGATGTAGTAAAAGTTTATGAATGTCAGATTTTGTATCTGATCCCAAAGGTGATAGGAATTTTATTGAATGGTCAGACTTGCACATTAAGGAAATGAAATTATTAGCTTCCTGGAGTATGGATTAGAGTTTGGAGTGGCTTAACAATCCAGGTGTGAGTTAATGAGGACCTAGGTCAGGATGGTAGTAGTGTCAGAGAAGGGAATGGAATATATATATAACAGATAGGTAAGATTGGATATGAGAAATCAGAGAAAATGAGAAGTTGAGAATGATATCTAGGTTGAGAACCTGGGTGACAGAGAATAGCAACAATATTAATAATAATAGGAATGTTAAGAAGAGGAGAGTGTTTAAGAGGATAATAATGACCTTGATTTCATTAAGTTTAAGATGCCATCAATACATTCAATTGAAACTCACTAATATAAAATTAGACAAGTGAAACATAAGGGTGAAGGGTAGTAGTTCTGGTCTTGGACAATCAATAAGAAGTTTCTATTCACCAAATATCTTAGATCTTTACAGTAATAATATTAATATGAAATCAGTTCGCCACAGAAGTATGTCAAGTAAACATAACATAGAGGATTGAGGGCTAGACTCAGTCAGAAAATATGAATTAAAGGTTGAGTCTGACTTATGTGATCATAAACAAGTCACGATCTATAAATGCTTCAATCATCTATTTTGTGATATTATAAATTAAAAGTAGGTTGCCGATGTAGATTTATGGAGGAATTCATACACTGAGAATTCTCCCCATTGGTAAAATAGCTCTAGATGTCTAGATTAAAAATAATTCAATTCACTAACATTCAGGAATTACCTAATAATAGCGCTGCCAAATATTTTATAATCTTGGTGCTTTTTGAAGTACAGTTATTATATTTGTTATATATGGAATAACTTTATGTTATAATCTTCAATTCAGTAGAATTATTTGGAGTGAGTAACTCCGGAGAGGAAAGTTAAACCATGAGTTTAATCTAAGGAGGCAAATGTAAAGAAAAGGTAAAGAAATTTCTCTTTAAAAGAATGCAAATAGTCTAGATATATTTTAAGGACCTTTCACTAATTCATTTCTTTCCATTTTCACAAAATCTAAGAACTTCATTCAATATCTTATCTTCTGTCAAGACGGTCCATTAAGCTTTAAAATATAAATGGCATTTATTTACTAAATAATGAATAAAGAAGGGATTTCCTACCATGAATCAAGCATATCCCTTGCCTTTCCCATTGGATCTCAATTTCCATGCCTAACACTATTAATATGGGTGGGATTCTAAGGAGGAGGGAGCAGTCAGGTAGTGATTCTCTCACTATTGTAGCTCCCAGGGGCATAAACCACTCAAATCTGAAATTTGTAAATTCACAATATATTTAAATATTTTCCCTTTTATGTTTTTTTCTTCCCAAAGTTATCCTACTAAGTCATTGGCATACATATTTCCTGACCTATGGCCAGATGCAAGCAATCCGTCTCATGAGGTGTGGAAGAGTCCTGAATTTCATTAAAGGAACCAAGGGCATAGGAACACTGATCTCTGCAATGATATTGTCCTTGCCTGCTTTGTTGAACATTGTGCTTCTGTTCTTTTTGATCATGATTATCTATGCTATCATTGGAATGTCCCAATTTGCCTATGTTAAAAAAGATGCTGGAATTAATGATATGTTCAATTTTGAAACTTTTGGCAATAGCATTTTTTGCCTTTTCCAAATCACCACATTTGCTGGCTGGGATGGTTTAATAGCACCAATTCTTAACACAGGACCACCAGACTGTGACCCCGAAAAGCTTCGCCCAGGAATATCTTTGAAAGGAGATTGTGGAAGTCCCATTTTTGGAATTTTCTATTTTGTGAGTTTCCTTATCATATCCTTTCTGCTACTTGTAAACATGTTCATTATTGTTATTCTTGAGATTTTCAATGCTGTGAAAGAAGAAAATGCTAAATCCCTGAGTGAAGAAGCCTTTGACAATTTCTATGAGGTTTGGCAAAAATTTGATCCTGACACAACTCATTTCATAGACTACAATCAGCTTTCTAATTTTGTTGCTTCTTTGGATCCTCCTCTTCATGTAGCAAAGCCCAACAAAAGCCATCTCATGGCCATGGATCTGCCTATAGCAAGAGGTGATAGAGTTTTCTGTCCTGATGTTCTCTTTGCTCTTGCAAAACATGTTGTTGGTGAAAGTGAAGAGTTTGATCATCTCCATTTACCAATGCGTGAGCAATTTCTGTCATCATGTCTTTTCCAAATTTCCTATGAACCAGTTACTACTATAAAACAAAAACAAGAGGAGATATCAGTTCCCGTCATTCAGAATGCTTTAGGGGGAAACATATCAGGTACTAATAATAGGAAAGATGGGGATAGAGAGGATCCAATTATTAAAGACAACATAATCTTAGATTGAGTTAATGAGAGATGAGAACTCTGCACCAGAGAAAGCCAGTGTCATTCTTCCACTTCAATAATTTCATTGGATAGTATAACAGAACAAGAGAGAGAGAAATATGAAACAGACCAGATAGTAAAGGAAGACAAAAGCAAAGCTGACAGGGAAATGGAAAAGAAGTAGAGATTCTGTTTTGTGAATAGTTGGTTAAAACTTTTAAAAAATGACTAAATTTGAAGACAGATTTATTATAGTAAAATCTGTGCCATCTTTATTTTTTAACCAACATAAGCTTAAAGTTATTACTTCTAATAGTAATTATAGTTTATTGACTAACTGAGATTCCCATATCAAAGCAACTTTGACACGGGAGCATTATTTCCACTGTTTCTCCTGCAAAAGATGAATGACCAAAAAACAACTTAGAAAGATGGATTAAGAAAAGCAAAATCAATTTTTTTTATTTCATACAACATAGGAGTAGAATGTTTCATATCTGTCTGTCCTCCTTTTGTAATGTCCATGCCATTCATTCCCCATTCACCTACCTCCACATTGTTTGTCATGCTTTCTCAAAGAAGATCATGACATCAGGGAGGTGATGCCATGACATGCAAATGAATTGGATTTAAGTGCAAGTTTCCTTCTTTATTCTTCCTCAAAAATATTTTTATTGAAGAGATCTTCTGCTGATAAAACAAAGAAAGTAAATTGTTTCACTCATTCCCGGGCAATGCACTAATAAAAGTAGTGCATCTGCTAAGGTTTTAGCTCATATGCAGGAAAAACATGTATCAGAATAATGTATCTTTCATAGAAAAGTTTTGACAACTAAAATGTATTTTATGTTGCATCTGAATTAAAATTTTTTATGCCTTAAAGTCTCATGGGATTTCCCAAATATGTAAGTTGCTGACTTTTAATAATATTTTAACCATTTATTCTCAAAAGTGTAGAAATCACTTCCAAAGAATTTGTATTTAGCCTTTGTCCCATTTTATTAGTTTCTTCTGACCAATACTCATTAATTAAGAGTGTGTGTGTGAAGTCTATGAACTGCCTCTCAGAATGTTTGAAATTCATAAAATAAAAAATTTAGGATTACAAAGGAAATGGATTTTACTGAATTGCATACATGTGTAGATAAATGAATACAGTACATACACACACACACACACACACACACACACACACACACACACTCAGGTAGGTAAAGAACCAATATGTAACCTGCACATGATATGAGGAATTATACTAAGGCTACATTTTTCTTACTAAGACACAAGCATATAATGGAGTAAAAAAAGATGTCCCAAATATTTTCTTAACTGTTTTCAATAAAACATAGCACTGCATCTTATTATTCTAAAATACCTAGAATGGTGAGCATACACATATAGCTGCTCCCATCTGCAAATATTTATCCATCCTTCAACTCTCAGAAGAGCTTATATTTTAAGTTTCAGTGAAATGCTTGCTTATTTAGAAATAGATATAAGATATTATGATGCATGTCTGACCAAACATATGACAGCATAATATGTATCACATTACATATCTACCAGGACAATACAGTGTTAGTTGTATAATATACATGAGCTAGAAATGTCTGTCAATTATATCATTGGCAAGCTTTCAAAAGTTAACAGCAAATATCAGCAAATATAGATATATTTGTCTTAATTATCTTTATCTTTCTTCCCCACTTCCTAGAACAAAAGTGAGAGACATTATGCAACTATAACTCATTTTCTATAATAAAGTGTTATAATCATAGAGGGATTGTGATACAACATGATAAGCAACAGTAACTAAGTTGGAAATAGTCTTTTCTCTCCATCCCCACCCCCACCAAAAAAAAAGAGTAAAGAAAAGAAATTACTTAATTATTTTTATACATTTTGTATTCACTTACCTTTTCTATGTGCTTTTCTCTAGTAGAATGTAAGCTTCTTAAAGGCAGGGATCTTTTTTTGGCTTTGTTTTAATATTCCTCTATTCCATTCACAGTGCCTGAAATATATTAAATGCTTGATAAGTGCCTTTTGAATTTAATTGATTATGAAAACTATATTTATAATGCAACTATTAAATCATCAAACACTTGCAGCAGTATTTTTCTTCCTAAAGACAACACCTGATTGCCTAAGCATTCAAAAAATATTTTCAGCAAGGCTTTTGAAGATATTCTGCATTTAGTAACATAGTAAAGGGATTACCTATTTCATACTGAACAATGTTTTACTTGTTAAAGCCAATAGAAACTTTGTATTGATAAAAAATTAACACAATGAGATGTTCTTTAAAATGAATATGTTCTTTAAATGAATAAAAGTTAATCATGCACCATTAAAATATATGATTAAATTGTCCTTTATTTTCCTTTGCAACTCAATGTCTTATCATTATTCAGGTATTCTGGTCATTTAAATGTATTTCTCCTAGAATACTTATATAAGTATTTAATATCATACTTCTGGAGTGTATCAACCTTCAAAGCATCCCCCAAATTCATCTCTTTCTTTTCTCTTAAATTGCCACTGCCATTGGGCTCTGCCCTGTGACTTCCCAGACCAAAACTTCCTTCCTTGGTTAAGACTCTTAATTAAGAAATTTCCTCTACTAAGACAGAGAGTGATGTTTTATGACTTATAGTCCTAAAAAGTTGCCTAGGCATTCAGAAGATAGCAGTAGTTCATAGTCACAGTGTTTAATAAAATAATCGGAGTAAAAAAAAAAGTATCAACAAAATCACTGCCCTACCCTATAACTACGGCATTAATAAGAAGAATAGAAAGCCCTTCTAGGGATCATATATAGTTGAAGAAACTATGGAATGGAGGTTTCACTTCTAGTACTCCAATGTGACTTATATCTTCTAGTGATGTCTTCATAGTCATCTTTCCTAATACTGCACTTGTAGCCTCTGTTGCAACTGAATGGCTGTTGAGTGCTGCTCTTCTAGACTCTGCTACCTTCCACTTTGGGCTTAGCTGCTTAGTTTAAAACCTATATACAGAAAAATTATATAGGAAAATTCCTTATTCAAATTTTTACTTTAATTAATGAAACAAAACTCAGGGGGATAAGAGAATTGAAATCAATTTATTTTTAAAATTATGTCAAGAGAACCTTGGTGGGCTGATCATTAAAAATAAGAGGGATTCAAGATAGAGCTAGCTTTCATTGATAACGTTCATGAGATACAGTCAAATTGTATAAGTCTCTATCAGCAAAAGGGAATGGATGATTGCACTGCAGCTTCTACCTAATTTCTAAATCTTAAAAAATTAATTTATAGATATAGGGAATGGACTTCTAGTAGCTAGTTAGCAGATATGGAGTGACCTGCTATATGCTGAACAATAGGCAATATAAAAGCTGCAGACTGGGTGACATCTTCTTCAACAGAACCTCCCCCCAAGCTGATTAACAAGTGCCCTGAAAACAAATCAGTTTGGAGAAAATGGAGGCTAATACATAAATTTCAGTATCTACCCTTATCGACTTATGCACCACTCTCCAAATGCTAGTCTTCATGTAGTAATAATCAATAGGTAATAATGCTATATAATTCATAATTTTTGAAACTCTTTACTTAGCATTTTGCTAAGTAAATTTATAATTTAGAAATGGATGTTGAGATGGAAGTTATCTTAATGATCATCTAGTTTAATCCCTTCATTTTCTAGATGAGAAAACTGAAGTCCAAGGAGGTTGGAGTCCAAGGCAATTTACTTGTCTCATCAGACCCAGAATTTGGACCCATACCTTCTGACTTCAAGTTATATATATTTTTGGGGGGGCAGCTAAGTGGCGCAGTGGATAGAGCACCAGCCCTGAATTCAGGAGGACCCGAGTTCAAATTTGATCTCAAACAGTTGTGTGACCCTGGGCAAGTCACTTAACCCCAGCCTCAGCAAAAAAAAAAAAAAAAAAAAATGTTATATATTTTTCTTAGCCAAATAAAGCAGAACAGCACATTTGCCAAATATGAAAATGTGTGTTTCATTCTTCAATATATGTGGACATACAGAGAGGTGGGGAAGGAGATAGGGAGATAGAAGGAGGAAAGAGGGGGAATAGGGGAGGGGAAGAAGGGAGGGAAGGAGGAACAGAAAGGGAGGGATGAATGGTAGGAGAGGGATGGAGGGATAAAGGGAAGGAGAGAGAAAGAGAAGGAGGAGAAAGAGAATGGGGGAAAGGAAGAGAGAGGAGGGAAGGAAGAGAAACAGACGGAGAGAGAGAAAGAAAGGGAGACACAGAGACAGACAGAAACAGGCAGAGAAGAGATAGATAAGGGTGGTATTTGTATTCATGTGTATGTATATGTAGGCATGTTGTATATATACATATATGTATATATAAGGAAAACAAGGAAAACATTCAGAAGGGAATGCAAATAGGAAAATTTTGCTAATACTATATCAAATTTAATATATACTTCAAAACCCTATTTAATAGAACTTAGTTTTATATACATCCTTATTGTTCTTTGTGGTCTGAAATCTTCACATAGATTCACATTGATTATGTTAATAATAAAAATTTATATTAAAAAAAAAAAAAACAACTTTTGTTCTTGGAACAGCAGAAATTCTTCTTTAATGAAAAAGGTCATCTGCTTAGCCTGTACTTGATACTCCTCATCCTAGTCCCTATCTTGGAGGTTGTGCCCTAACTAATAGTTAGGATTCAATATATTTTCCAAATATTCGTCTTTCATGGCTGGCCTTTGAACCAGATAATAGTTCGTGTTTAATTACATCAAGAGTTTTGGTCTCCTCAATTTTACATACTTTATCTCTCCTATTTTCCTATGTTGAAGAAATAGAATAACACAAAGAGAAACACCAAATCTACAACTCAAGGTCATTTTCTGTGCTACCTGCTCAGTTATATTTCTCACACTTTCAAAAAGAAGATGTGGTCATATCAAAGCAGGAAAGTGTTTTTTCCTCAAACCTCATTCAAATTCTTTTTATATAGGTTGTTGAAATTTGGCTTCTTTTTGAGCAGAGAGATAATCGTCTTGCCTTCTTTCAGGTAAACTCTAACTCTAATCTTATCCATGATGCAGAGATCTAATCTAAGGAAAAATCTGAGTAATTTTGGACAGCAAAACTTTCTTTCATTCCTAGATGAAAGAAGGTAGAAGTGAGTGAAGGAAGATATGGTCTGGGACTAAGTGGTTAACTCTTTTCTTGGCCTTACCTACCAAACTTCTTCCCAGTCATTTCCTCTACCAATCAAACCAGGCTGAAACTTATATCTAAGAAATATAGGTATAGAGAAGAATTTTCTTTTCCCTGGGATATCCTTCATAAGAGCAGGCACAGGAATCCTGAAGTTAGCACTTTTATAGACTCATTCACTTTCAACTCAGATCTCCTTCCTACCCCAAAGGAAATTGAGAAGCTAGGAGGGGAAAATTTTCATAGAAAGGAAATATCTTACTTCTGCTAAAAATAGTGACAATATAAAATATCCTAACTGAGTCCAACTCTTGGAACAAATACCCCAGGAATGATGCAGATGAAAAAATAAGCAATACAACCAAAGAGAAACATTAGTCAACTCCTTCATCCAGTACATGATTGCCCAAGAGGGCTAGAAACCTCAAAGAACTGGTGTGATACAGGAAAAGGGAGTACTGAAAGGGGAATATAAAACTAGCCCAGGCCAGCAGAACATTTGCCTTGGCCTTTTGATATAGTGGAGCCTACCACTGGTTAGGGAGAAAATCTCAAGATTGTTCAAAAGACCTGAAGCTGAAGCTTCTGTCAGAGACACAGTCATTGGCTAACTGTCCAGGGAAGAAGATAGTTCAACACCCAAGACAGCCTTTTTCTGGTACTTCACCAAAAAGATCTAAGAAACAATAATCTCTGCCTCTGATTATTGCCTGTCAGGTCCACAAAAAAAGGAATGGTACCAACTTGTACTGAAACACAAATGTAGGAAGAGAAACTTAAAAGGGTTGAATAAAATGAAAAGGGCTAAGTGATCAAGTGTTTACATTATGATAGAAGAAAAGACAAATATCCCTTCAGAACGTATTTTCTTCAACTATAACAAAAAGATTAAAAACAACAACAACAACAACAATAACACAGGACCTGGATGTATTCTGTTCTGGGTTATTGGTTTTAAGAGAAGAAAAAGAAGTATGAAAATAGGATTATACCAGGAAAGATATGAGGGGAAAAAAGGAATCTACTATTTCTTATAATTGTAGCATGCTAAAAGAGTCTGCAACATGAAATAGATAATGGAAAGAGAAATTCAAGCTATCTGAACTAGGCAAAGACAATTGAATTCCCAAAAAATTAATAAAGTAAGCAAGCATATAATCAGAGAATAGGAAATAATAAAGGGACTTTTAAGAAAGGGGTGGAACTGGGAAGAAAATAGTAACAAGAAAATATATTATTATCTTGACTATAAAAAACAAAATGAACAATTTTGTCCATGATTATATAAAATCATCACAGCAAAATTAGAAGAGAAACAATTAGGTTGAAAAAAATATTTATAATAAAGCTACCTGACAAAGATCTGAAATTTAAGATACTTCATGAATTGATATAAATATATGAAAATTAGAGCAGTAGAAACAAAGATATTTCTTCAAAAGAAGAATTGTAGGGAGCCAAGATGGTGGAGAAGAAACACACGACTCAGTGAACGTCCTCACCCCCTCACAACCAATTAGATAAATTAAGTCTCAGAATTAGCTCAGGACTGATAGATACCATAAGGACTGGAAGCACGACTTACCAGCTGAAGAGAATCTGGAGTTTCAACAGGAAAGGTCAATTCTCAGGGGAGGAATAAGAGAGACCAGCACAGACGGTGGGGTAGTGGCACACTGCGCCCATTGCGCTGGGAAGGGCTCTGGGATCAGAGAAGCCACTGAGGTAAAGGAATCTGGCACAGGCTGTTAGCTCTTCTCTGCTAATTATTTAGCAGTTCAGAAGAGAAAGCCAAAATATTTTAAAACTCAAATTAGATTTTCCCCGATCCTGGGGGTGACTCAGCGGATCTCGGCACCAGGGGGTGTGGCCTCAGCTACCACCTGAGAATAGTTAAGAGATTGACAAGTGGGTGGATACGGCCCAAGGCAACACACACTACCTAGCTTAGCTGGAGGGAGTGGAACTCAGCTCCAGGAAGTCCCAGAGAAGCGGAACCTTTGAACTAGGGACCGCGGTTTCTGGCAGACACTTCCAGTTTGAGCGCAGGGGCTTTTCACGTCACCTGCTGCAGACATCCACGCCCCACCCGGACACATAGGCTGGGCTTTGTGCTGTCTTTACTATTCTACGCCCTCGAAGCACAGTAGTGCTAATCACCTCTGAGGCACTTCCAGGGAGGGGGTGGGGAACTCTCTCCCAGAGCTCTATCTTAGCTCAGGCGCAGGAGCCGCTGCATCCATCCGGTCTGGGAGGAAGCTGGTAAAGAAGTAAATAAATAATTTCCTACCCCAGGGACAGACCCCAAAAGATTTTTTAAGTATGAGCAAAAAAGCTAGAAAAACCATAGATTCCTTCTATACAGAGAAAGAGCGGGTATCCAACCCCGAGGAAGTTAACAGCAGAGAGACAGCAGATAACAACCTAAAGGGGAACGATTCCTGCCCCCCATCACATAACTCTCTCCTAGAAGAAACTCTTAAAAAATTGAGGGAGATTGAAGAAAAATGGGGAAAGGAAAGGGAAGCTATGATAGAGAATAACAACATCCTGAAATTGGAGTTGGAAAAAATAAAGAATTCACAGGAGATGCAGGGAAACAAAATTTATGAATTAGAAAAGGTTAAAAAAAACACAGGAAAGTAGGATTTCTGAATTGGAAAAGATAAAAAAGTCTCAAGAAAATAGAATTTCTGAATTGGAAAAAGAAAATAATTCTCAAAAAAAAAAATTAGGGAAATGGAAAAAAATTCAATAGAGCAAAATAATTCATTTAAAAACGAAATTGGGCATTTACAAAAAGAACTAAAAACTGTGAAAGAAGAAAATAACTCCTTAAAAGTCAGGATGGAACAAATAGAAATGAATGATTCACAGAGAACCCAAGAATCAGTCAAACAAAACAAAAAAAAATGAGAAGCTGGAGAACAACGTCAAATACTTACTGGGAAAATCTATAGACCTGGAAAATAGATCTAGGAGAGATAATCTGCGGATCATTGGACTTCCAGAAAACTATGACCAAAAAAAGAGCCTAGATTCTATTTTACAGGAAATTATCAAAGAGAACTGTCCAGAGATAATAGAAACAGAAGGGAAAGTAGATGTGGAAAGAATTCATCAAACTCCTTCTGAAATAGACCCTAAAAAAAGAACACCACGGAATATAGTGGCTAAGCTGCAGAATTACCACACAAAGGAGAAAATCCTGCAAGCAGCTAGAAAAAAACAATTTAAATACCAAGGTGCCACAATAAGGGTCACCCAAGATCTGGCTGCCTCCACATTAAAAGATAGAAGGGCCTGGAACCTGATATTCCGTAAGGCAAAAGATCAAGGACTGCAACCAAGAATGAACTACCCAGCTAAGTTTAGCCTCTTTTTCCATGGAAGAAGATGGTCATTCAATGAAACAGAGGAATTCTATATGTTTCTAAGAAAAAAACCAGACTTAAACAAAAAATTTGATCTACATCCACAAGACTGAAGAGAAACAGAAAAAGGTACACAGAACCCTTGAGAACTGTAACTCTGTTGTGGGTATATAAAAAATACTCAAGGATAATTTGATTTTACTGATATAAAAGAAAAAAAGGGGGGTGTAGTAAAGGGAAGGAGGTCGGTTCAGAAAAAGGGGAAGGAGTGATAAAAAGAGGGAAACTACATCCCAGGAAGAGGCATAGAAAATACACCATATCTGAGGGAACTTAGTGAGGGGGAGAATCATTGTGTGAATCTTACTCTCATCAGGAGAGGCTCAAAGAGTAAATAATTAACAAATTTGTTTTTCAGAGAATTTTCTCTCACCTCATTAAAAGGGGGGAGAGGAAAAGGGAAAAGGAAAAGGAGAATAAGTGAAGGGACTTGGAGGGAGGGGGGAGGGATCCTAAAAAAAAAAAAGAGGGAGGGTTGCGCGTCACAAGGGGGGTCTGTAAATTAAATATCGGGGAGGGGGATCAGGGGGGTCAAGGGAAAAAAGCATAATCTGGGGATAATACGATGGCAGGAAATACAGAATTAGTAATTTTAACTGTAAATGTAAATGGGATGAACGATCCCATCAAACGGAGACGGATAGCAGATTGGATCAAAAAGCAGAACCCTACAATATGTTGCCTACAGGAAACACACTTAAAGCAGGGAGATACATACAGAGTAAAGGTAAAAGGTTGGAACAGAGCCTATTATGCTTCAGGTAAAGCCAAAAAAGCAGGGGTAGCTATCCTTATCTCAGATCAAGCAAAAGCAGAAGTAGATCTCGTTAAAAAAGATAAGGAAGGAAACTATATCCTGCTGAAAGGTAGCATAAATAATGAAGCCATATCAATACTAAACATATATGCACCAAGTGGTATAGCATCTAACTTTCTAAAGGAAAAGTTAAGAGAACTGCAAGAAGAAATAGACAGTAAAACTATAATAGTGGGAGATCTCAACCTTGCACTCTCAGATTTAGACAAATCAAACCACAAAACAAACAAGAAAGAAATTAAAAAAGTAAATAGAATATTAGAAAAACTAGGTATGATAGACCTTTGGAGAAAACTGAATGGCAATAGAAAGGAATATACTTTCTTCTCAGCAGTTCATGGATCCTATACAAAAATTGACCATATATTAGGACATAAAGATCTCAAAATTAAATGTAGGAAGGCAGAAATAATAAATGCCTTCTTCTCAGATCACAATGCAATAAAAGCTACATTCAGTAAAAAGTTAGGGGTAAATAGACCAAAAAGTAATTGGAAACTGAATAATCTCATCTTAAAGAATGACTGGGTGAAAGAGCAAATTATAGAAACAATTAACAATTTCACCCAAGATAATGACAATGATGAGACATCATATCAAAATCTTTGGGATGCAGCTAAAGCAGTAATAAGGGGAAATTTTATATCTTTAGAGGCTTATTTGAAGAAAATTGAGAAAGAGAAGATTAACGAATTGGGCTTACAACTTAAAAGGCTAGAAAAAGACCAAATTATAAACCCCCAACCAAAAATTAAACTTGAAATACAAAAATTAAAAGGAGAAATCAATAAAATTGAAAGTAAAAAACTATTGTGTAAAGGGCTAGAACTGAGCAATGCACTTGGATGATGAAGCACGTGAGACTAATTGCCAATTGGACGGTTCCCTATTAACTTGTTTAAGGTTGACCCTCCCCAGCTGTTCTGTGCTGACTTGATTGGTGAGACAAAGAGAGGGAAGTGACTTGTGTGGGAGGAGCAAGAGAAAACTTGGGTGGTGGAACTCACTCTCACTTGCACTCGTGACCTGGCGTTGGAGGCGACGGTAAAGATCTAGAATAAAGACGTTTAGTGATCCTGACTCTTGCTGATTTCTGGAAAGATAGAGTTCCAGCACTATTGAATTAATAAATAAAACCAAGAGTTGGTTTTATGAAAAAGCCAATAAAATAGATAAACCTTTGGTAAATTTGATCAAAAAAAAGAAAGAGGAAAATCAAATTGATAGTCTTACAAATGAAAAGGGGGATCTTTCCACCAATGAAGAGGAAATTAGAGAAATAATAAGGAGTTACTTTGCCCAACTTTATGCCAATAAATTTGATAACTTAAGTGAAATGGATGACTTCCTCCAAAAATATAGGCTCCCTAGATTAACAGAGGAGGAGATAAATTGCTTAAATAGTCCCATTTCAGAAAAAGAAATAGAACAAGCTATTAATCAACTCCCCAGGAAAAAATCCCCAGGGCCAGATGGATTCACATGTGAATTCTACCAAACATTTAAAGAACAATTAGCCCCAATGTTATATAAATTATTTGAAAAAATAGGGGATGAAGGAGTCCTACCAAACTCCTTTTATGACACAGACATGGTACTGATACCTAAACCAGGTAGATCGAAAACTGAGAAAGAACATTATAGACCAATCTCCTTAATGAATATTGATGCTAAAATCTTAAATAAGATATTAGCAAAAAGACTTCAGAAAATCATCTCCAAGATAATACACTATGATCAAGTAGGATTTATTCCAGGAATGCAGGGCTGGTTTAATATTAGGAAAACTATTAATATAATTGACCATATTAATAATCAAATTAATAAGAACCATATGATCATCTCAATAGATGCAGAAAAAGCATTTGACAAAATCCAACATCCATTCCTACTAAAAACTCTTGAGAGTATAGGAATAAATGGACTATTCCTTAGAATAATCAGGAGCATATATTTAAGACCTTCAGTAAGCATAATATGCAATAGAAATAAACTGCAACCTTTCCCAGCAAGATCAGGAGTGAAACAAGGTTGCCCACTATCACCATTACTATTCAATATAGTACTAGAAACGCTAGCCTCGGCAATAAGAGCCGAGAAAGAGATTCAAGGAATTAGAGTAGGAAATGAGGAAATTAAACTATCACTTTTTGCAGATGACATGATGGTATACTTAGAGAACCCCAAAGACTCTGCTAAAAAGCTACTAGAAATAATTCAAAATTTCAGCAAAGTGGCAGGATACAAAATAAATCCACATAAATCCTCGGCATTTTTATATATCACTAACAAAATGCAACAGCAAGAGATACAAAGAGAAATTCCATTCCAAACAAATGTTGAGAGTATAAAATGTTTGGGAATCCATCTACCAAAGAAAAGTCAGGAATTATATGAGAAAAATTACAAAACACTTGCCACAAAAATAAAATCAGATTTAAATAATTGGAAAGACATTCAGTGCTCTTGGATAGGCCGAGCGAATATAATAAAGATGACAATACTCCCCAAACTAATCTATTTATTTAGTGCTATACCAATCAGACTCCCAAGAAACTATTTCAATGACCTAGAAAAAATAACAACAAAATTCATATGGAAGAATAAAAGGTCGAGAATTGCAAGGGAACTAATGAAAAAAAAACTCAGAGGAAGGTGGTCTAAGTGTACCTGATCTAAAGCTATATTATATAGCAGCAGTCACCAAAACCATTTGGTATTGGCTAAGAAATAGACCGGTAGATCAGTGGAACAGATTAGATACAAAGGACAAAAAAGGGTACATCTATAGCAATCTAATCTTTGACAAACCCAAAGATTCCAACATTAGGGATAAAAATTCATTATTCGGAAAAAAACTGTTGGGAAAACTGGAAATTAGTATGGCAGAAATTAGATATGGATACACACTTAACACCATATACCAAGATAAGATCAAAATGGATCCATGATTTAGGCATAAAGAGGGAGATAATAAATAGATTAGAGGAACAGAGGATAATCTACCTCTCAGACTTGTGGAGGAGGAAGGAATTTATGACCAGAGGAGAACTAGAGATCATTATTGATCACAAAATAGAAGATTTTGATTACATCAAACTAAAAAGTTTCTGTACAAATAATACTAATGCAAACAAGATTAGAAGGGAAGTAACAAATTGGGAAAATATTTTTAAAAACAAAGGTTCTGACAAAGGTCTCATTTCCAAAATATATAGAGAACTGACCATAATTTATAAGAAACAGAACCATTCTCCAATTGATAAATGGTCAAAGGATATGAACAGACAATTCTCAGAGGAAGAAATTGAAACTATATCCACTCACATGAAAGAGTGTTCCAAATCACTACTGATCAGAGAAATGCAAATTAAGACCACTCTGAGATACCACTACACACCTGTCAGATTGGCTAAGATGACAGGAACAAATAATGACAAATGTTGGAGGGGATGTGGGGAAATTGGGACACTAATACATTGCTGGTGGAGTTGCGAAAGAATCCAGCCATTCTGGAGAGCAATCTGGAATTATGCCCAAAAAGTTATCAAACTGTGCATACCCTTTGACCCAGCAGCGCTACTACTGGGATTATATCCCAAAGAAATACTAAAGAGCGGAAAGAGTCATATATGTGCCAAAATGTTTGTGGCAGCTCTTTTTGTTGTAGCTAGAAACTGGAAGATGAATGGATGTCCATCAGTTGGAGAATGGTTGGGTAAATTGTGGTATATGAAGGTTATGTAATATTATTGCTCTGTAAGAAATGACCAGCAGGAGGAATACAGAGAGGCCTGGAGAGACTTAAATCAACTGATGCTGAGTGAAATGAGCAGAACCAGAAGATCACTATACACTTCAACAACGATACTGTATGAGGATGTATTCTGATGGAAGTGGAAATCTTCAACATAAAGAAGATCCAACTCACTTCCAGTTGATCAATGATGGACAGAGGTAGCTACACCCAGAGAAGAAACACTGGGAAGTGAATGTAAATTGTTAGCACTAATATCTGTCTGCCCAGGTTTCATGTACCTTCGGATTCTAATGTTTATTGTGTAACAAGAAAATGATATTCACACACATGTATTGTACCTAGACTATATTGTAACACATGTAAAATGTATGGGATTGCCTGTCATCGGGGGGAGGGAATAGAGGGAGGGGGGGTAATTTGGAAAAATGAATACAAGGGATAATATTATAAAAAATATATATATATATATAATAAAAAATTAAAAAAAAAAAGAAGAAGAATTGTAAACTATCTTTATATTTAAAAAATACAAAACAAAATAACTGAGTTTCTACTAAATATACCTTTTTTGGTAAAGATGGGGGAAATAGAAAATGTCAATTGTTGGAATAGCTGTAGATGGGAAGCTATACAAATTCATGTTCTTTGAGCTATGAAATGGTTTGCGTAGTCTAAAACACAATTTAGAATAGTAGACCTCCAAAATAACTAACTTTATATATCTTTAGAATAGCAATACTACTATTATCCCAAAGAAATCAAAGAGGACAAGATGTCACATGTACAAAAAATATTTACAATACCATTTTTTGTTTATGAAATAATTGAAGGAAAAAAAGTGAACATCAATTGGAAAAGAAAGAAATTATTACATGTGAAATAATAAGATTAATGTTCTGAAAAATAATGAAAGAAAAGGAATATGAGAAATCTAGAAAGATTGTTAAAACTTTTGAAGAGTAAAGTGATTAGTTTTGGTGACTTTATACGATGACTGGAATAATGCAAAGAAACATAAATTTGAAAAGGTATGTAATGCGAACAAAGCAATGACCAATCATGACTTTAGAAGACTCCTAATGAAGTTTATTCCAACTTCTTGAGGAGAGCTTAAAATCAGGTCTTCCTGATTGCAGGGCTAGATTCCCCATCTAGTTTCCCCTTGAGAGTTTGCAAAGTGGTATGGAATGATAGAGCCAATATGTAGATTTGTTTTGTTTGCCTAAAATTATTTGTTTCAAGAGAGAGCTTATATCTTGGAAGTGTATAGTTAAAGGGTCGTTGCTCATTAATGGAAAAAAAGTCAACAATGAAACATTTAAAAATACATAATTGAGAGCAAGGGAAGCCTGAAGAAACCTCCTGATGAATTTAATATCTACTTCAAAATTTTTAAAAAAGGGAATAATAGAAGTTTATAATTTCATATGTGTTAGGATCTCCTTTTTAGATTTCAAAAAGGTAATGATTAGGGAAAGAAATATCAAAATATAAAGTGGAAGGTATGTAAGTAGTATCTGACTTTTCACGACCCCATATAGGATTTAGTTGGCAAAGATACTGGAGCAGTTTATACTTCCATCTCTAGCGCATTTTACAGATGAAAAGCTAAGGCAAACAGGGCTAAGTGATTTGTCAGAGCATAGCCCAGATTTGAACTCGGAAAGATAAGTCTTTCTAACTTCAATCTCACTGAAATCTCTATCCACTATATCACTAGCTGTCCAGAAAGCATTTCAGATGCAAAACAAGCATTCCACACTTTAGGAACTGTCTGAGATTTACACAGCTCTAATGAATATAAAGGGAAAATGTTCAGTGAGACAATGAACTTATGTCAGTTACAAACTGTTTGAATACTTTGATTCTCAGTCATTCCTCTGTATAAAACTCAATAGGTTCTGGGAAATGTGTATCCAAACTGATCCTATTTGTCCTAAGTAAACAGGAAATCCTTAACTGAGATTGATCTAGCAACTCCTGCCAAAATGGCTTCTTATTTCTCCCTTTTATATAGGGAAAGTTTCATTTTCCCATATTTCTCCTTGGGGATGAGCAGGAGGGCCTTCCAGCAAAGTGATTGATACAGAACAATGTGTTTCATCTGCCACCTCCATTTCTAGATTTATGCTCTGGGTTTTTTCTTTTGTTTTGTTTTGTTTTGTTTTGTTTGTTTGTTTTTGAGATCAGTAATTGATTGAAGGGAATGAGAATATAAGACTAAAACTGTTTGATGATTTACTCAAAATAAATTAAGATGATATATATGATCTTATCTAGGACTTCAAATTATCTTGAGTCATTTGAACTTAGATAGACACTTATACATTAGTTTATTATAGCAGTGTTAAAGGGATGGTATGGGTCATGAGGTCCTGAATAGCTGGGTATGGTTGACAGAGAAAGAATGAAATATTGATGGAATTGTTCCCTGGGGCAGGCAAGAAAGGGCACTGATAGGCATCAGTTTAGCTCTCTATGGAGGTCCTGAGCAGCTCCTCCTTATTCTGTCCAGTCAGAAATCTGAGTTATGTCAAGCCTCGAGGTTACATTTCCTCAATAAATCTGTCTACATGCCACACCATCTTTGCTGAATTCCTTTTGGGTCAGTCCAACACTACAGTCTGCCTCATAGTGTCTTTGCCCTCCCCCCTTCCCCATGCCACATGGTATCTCTCCTCTCATCCCCTCACCCCCAATGCCATATGGTGTTTTTCTCCTTCTTATAGCTAACTAACTCTTTTAGGATGCTAAACTCCTCTATAGATTTATCCTGTCAGCTAAAAGCATACTCCAACCTCATAAGGTGTTTCCTTTCTCCTGGTTAATTGTGAGTTTCATATTAGGGAACTTGATTTAAAACCTCTTTTCCTTCTATGTGTTCTCTCAATTCTATTTCATATTTACCATTCCTATTGTCTTTTGTGATTCTTCATGTTCTCTATAACCTCTTCTTCTAAATAAACCTACCTGTTGCTAAAGAGAATGGCTATTGTGAATTCTTCACATGACAGAACACCAACATTGATGCCTCAATATGCAATGCCTGAACCTCAATCTAACTAGCAATTGTTCTCCTAAACCACATCATTTGGTGCCTACATCAAGCACATCATGGTGATGAGTTGTTCAACTTCATGTTTGCCACATACCCCATTACTGTATCATTGCCGAGAAAAGTTGTTGGCAAGAATGAACCCTCAAATCTGAATTAGTTTTAGAAAGAAATGTATTCTTTATTCAAGGAAATTTTCAAAATTAATTTCTTCTATCTTCAAGCATTTAAAAAATTTATTTAAAACTAATTACAAAATAAGAAAAAATAGAAAAGGAAGATAGAAAAGGAAAAATAAAAACCAAAAAAAAAAAAATGTCTTGTACCCAACAGAACATCTGGGAGGATTCAAAATATGTAACAATAAAATTTTCATTCAAGAAAGCATATATAATAATAGAAGAGATTATATTTGTGACCATTTGTCTTTTCTTTGCTTCCTTAGAGGTTATCCTTTTGTTCTATGCTGTGAACTTTTTGTGTTATTCTTTTTTTTCCCCCCTTTCATTCCACCTGCTTCCCTCGAGTTAAGCAGAGGCATATGTGTGTGTGTGTGTATATGTGTGTGTATGTAAACATACACCCAAATACACACATACACATATCATACATATATACATACACATTTACACATATATAAACATGCATCTAAAACAGTATTTATGTGGCTTACTATAGATTTCTCTCTTGATTGAATCCTTAAATTTGACTTTGAGATCAATGATTAATAGTCCTTTATTTTTCCCAATAAATTCTAATATCATCCTTGTTGAAGTGTTTGTATATATCTCTTATTTCCTATCCTTGCTAAATCTTCTACTTTAATTCTATTCTTTACCTTGCCTCTCTATTACATTACTTCCCCCACCCATGGATCCCTCCCTTATCTTCTGCTTCCCACATTTTCCCTCCCTTTTTCTATTCCTATTAATTTATTCACTTTATTCCACTTTAATCTAAATATCTATAACCCACTTTATTCTTTATCCCTTTCCCATTAATCTTCACACCTTGTCTCATTGCCATAAATCTACATACTCTTCTATACCCAACCTTATCTTATTCCCTCCCTCCTTAACTCTTTTTAGATTTTGGTTACTACTTTATCCTTCACTTACATCCACACCCACCCACATACCCATGTACACAATTCCCTATTTTATCTGCTCCTGATGTGAATAGGTTTTCAGAACAACCAGCCCTCCTCTGCCATCTAATGTCCTAGTAATGATCCTGCCTCTGTACTGCATTCAAATAGCCTAAATGCCATTTTTGGCTTTTCCTAGGAAGTTTTGCTTTTTAGAGTCAGATAATAATCAGCTCTGCTCCAGTCTTTCTTTTGAACTTGTTAGTGGCCCCTTGTTTGTGGTGGCTGGGATCTAATTCTGACCAGCAAAACAGATCATGTCATGTGAGAAGATATGAATGATACAAGGAGAGGAGAGGCAATTGAATGTCAGTAAATACCTCAGATTTATTCTCATATGTTCAAAGCAAAGCATAATTATTATCAATTAAAGAAAAACATACATTTCTTTCCTAGTAAGACCTGCTTCTAGTAACTATGTTTTATGACTTCCAGACATTTTTGTCAGATTGCCAGGGTCCTGTTGATTACAACCTGTCTGCTGCTAGCTCAACTTGAAAGTGAGATAACAGTAGAGACTGATTTGCAACTCCTTAACTCTGTTAATACACAACCACAGATTTGTGAGAACTGATTTCCTCTCTTAACTCTCAAAGTGTGCTGTAATACACAGCTGCAAGTCTAAGAGAACCTATGCACCTTGATGTGCAAGTCCCCATTTAATCTTTTACTAGCTCTCTAGATTTCACACTATGTATAGTCCTCAACATAACTACTCAATTACTGATGTCACTTTTAAACATGTGGTATACATTTCCATATTAAAAACATAAACACTTTGTCCTTGTTGAGTCCTTTGAAATTAATCTTGACATTGACTTTTATGTGCTCAATTTTCTATTAAATTCAGGTTTAGTTGAGACAAAATTCTGAAAATCTACAAGTTCATTGAGTGTCCATTTTTTTCCATTCAATAACATGGTTAGTTTTGGTAAGTATGATATTTTTGGCTGCAGACCTATTTATATTGATTATCAATATATATTATTCCAGGAATGGTGGTCTTTTATTTAATCTGCTAATAAATCCTATACACTTCTAATTATATTTCCAGCATATATGAATTGTTTTTGTTTGTTTCCTGTAAAAGTTTTTCTTTGATCTGAGGATTTCAAAAATTGGCAGTAATTTTCCTATATGCTTTCCATGTAGGATTTCTTTGAAGTGATGATCAGTGGATTTTTTTTATTATTATTATTTCAACTTTCTTCTTGTGTTCTATCACTCCAAGAAAATTTCCTTTGATTATGTCTTGCATATTATAACAAGGGTTTTTTTGTTTGTTTGTTTGTTTTTGTTTTTTGTTTTGAGGGGGGAGAGGTGGTCACAGATTTCAGATATTCCAAATTTTCTTCTATTTTCTCTTGTTAGTTTGTTCTTGAGAGTTGTTATTTTTCTTATAAGATACTTCATATACTGCAATATTCTTTCATTCTTTATATTTTGTTTTGTCATTTTTTTGGTATCTTATGGCTTCACTGGTTTTCCATTGCTCAATTCTATTTTTAAAAATTTTCTCTAATATTTCTCATCTTTCTTATTTATTTATCCTTTTTGATTTTGATTTATTTTATTTGAAAAACAGGGTGAGAAAAAAGAAAAACAGAAATTAAATACAAAACAAAATAAATCAAAACAAAAGAGACTATTTTCATGTGGCCAGCAGAACATCAGGGAGGATTCAAAGTATACAACACCAAATTATCAGATCAAGAATATATGTGTGTGTGTGTGTGTGTGTGTGTGTGTGTGTGTGTGTGTGTATGTAGAATAAATTTTATTCATGAATGTTCATATTTTCTTTACTTCCATGTAAATTGTGCTTGGGTTCTTTGCTGCACATCTTATTTAATCTATTTTTTCCCTCCTTCATCTCTGCCACTACTCCCAAGCAAGTGACAGTTAAGAAAAGATATGTTTATATATACATAAGTAGATATATACATACATACACAAACTCATACCCACACACACTCCACATACACAAAAGTCTTTTCTATTCCTGCTGACTCTTTTCTTTAATTTTGCTCTATTACTTGCCTTAACTTCACCCCAACCAAGAATTTCTCCTTTGTCTTCTTTCCTTACCCTTCTCAACCCCGTCCAACCATCCCTCCCCATTTATTTCTTTATAGATTTTGGAGGTTGCTATACCCTTTGTGGTATATATGTAGGGTTGCCTATTGAATCAATTCCTGATGTGTGGAGGTTTTCAGAACACTGAGCCCTCCTCCTCCTCACTCTAATGCCTCTATGTCTATTCTTCCTCTGCAACTCATTTGTCTGACATGATTACTGTTTTTACTTTAACTTTGCCAATCTTTCTTTTAAGCTACCCTTTTATTCATGTGAAACTTAAACATATGTTATATAACTATACATATATAAAAACAAATAATTTGTTCATGTTTAAACAGTTTGTTCATGTTAAGTCCATTAAAATTGATTTTTCATATTGCCTCTTAGATATTAAATTTCTGTTAAGTTTGGTTTTGGTTGATATAAAGTCCTGAAAATCTGCAAATTCCTTGAATGTCTTTTTTCTTTTTTTATTGAAGAATTTTATTTTCAAAATATATGCATAGATAATTTTTTAACATTCACCCTTGCAAAACCCTGTGTTGCATATTTTCCCGTTCTTTTTCCCCATCCTCTCCCTCAGATGGCAAGTAATCCAATATGTCAAACATGTGCCATTCCTCTATACATATTTCCACACTTATCATGGTACATAAGAAAAATCCAATCAAAAAGGGAAAAATAAGAAAGAAAACAAAATGCAAGCAAACAACAAAAAAGCTTAAAATATTATGTTGTACTCACACTGTCCCCACCATCCTCTCTCTGGATACAGATGGCTCTCAATGTCACAAGACCATGGGAATTGGCCTGAATCACTTCTCTGTTGAAAAGAGCTGTGTCCATCAGAATTAATCATTGTATAATCCTGTTACTATGTTACTATGTACAATGATCTACTCACTTCACTTAGCACCAGTTCATGGAAGTCTCTCTAGATTTCTCCGACATCATCCTCCTGATCATTTCTTATACAAAAATAATATTCCATAACATTCATGTACCAAAACTTATTCAGCCATTCTCCAAATGAGAATATACATTTTTCTCCTTCAAAATTATATATTATTTTGCTGGATATATTTTTGGATGCAACCATAGCTGTTTTGGTTGACAATAGACATGATTCCAGGATCTGCAGTCTTTTATTGTAGCTGTTAAGTCTGGTACAATTCTATTTGTAGTTCCAGCATATTTGAATTGCTTTTTCTTGTTTCTTGCAAAATTTTCTCTGATTTGGGAATTTCAAAATTTGACAATTATATTTCTGTGTGTTTTCCACAAAGGATCTTTTTGAGGTGGTGACCAGTGGATTTTTTTTTTCCCTTACATTATTTCGTGCATTATTGTGTGAAGGTTCTTTTTTTGGTCACAACTTTCTGGCAGTTCAATTATTTTTATATTTTCTCTTCTTGATCTGTTGTCCAGATCTGTGGTTTTTCTCATGTTTTGCATTCTGTTCTATATTCTAATTCTTTACTATCTGTTTTGTTATTACTTGGTCTCTCATAGCTTCACTGGCTTCCTTTTGCCCATATCTATAATTTTCAAAGTGTTATTTTCATAAATCAATCTTCTTGGTTGTCTTGGATGCTTTTAATTTTTTCTTTAGTTTTTTTTGGTTAATTGTCTCTCATTTGATTTTTAAATTCTTTTTTGAGTTCTTCTATAAATTCTCTCAGTACAGGGAGCCATTTCACATTATTCTTTGGAGTAGAAGCTTTTTTTTTTTTTTTTTTTTTTTTAAATTTCAGTATGCTTCTCTGAAGATGAACCCTGTTCCAGTTCATTTTTTAAAAATAAGAAGTATTGGTGTAAAAAGCTTTAATTGTGGGGTAGGGATTGTTCCTCAAGCTTCCCTTCAACTCTCCACTCTGATCAGGAACCCCAAATCAAGATCTCCACTCTCCTGCAAATGTCCGCAGCCAGTAGCATCTCTGCCCCACTGCCTTTGCACTCAGCAGTTGCTGATTCCTTCTCACCCAGGGCCATGCCTAAGCAAAACAACTGGGCAGAGGTTCACTCAGTCTTCCCAGACTCAAACCCTAACTCTACAAACAGTCCAGGAAGTGAATGTATCTGTGACTAGCCTGAGGGGTCCCCACTTGATGTTTCTTTGAAGATAGCCCCGAAGTGTTTGCACTTCAGAATCTCTGCCCAACATCTTTCCTTAAATCTTCTCAGGTTGTATCAGGAGGACCCCTGTTTTGTCCCAATTTTTCTTGATTTAATCTCTGTCTTATTTTCCTCAAATATAATCCTAGGTTCTATGATTCCCTCCCTGACTTTATCAGCCATTCTACACAAATAGCTTAAAGAAAGGGTACTTATTAAGAAGCCAATATAAAAACAATAGACACAAAACATTCTCTCCATAAATCTGTGACACTTCCAAATGGCAGTGGGAAGCCTGAGCATACACATAAACATGCACTGAGAGTCAAGCATATGAAGAGTGTAAGAAGTTCACAACTCCAGCAATGCAAGCGTCTGATATCCCATCTCTTCTTGGGGAATCTTTAAGTTGTTCATCCTTGGGCCTAGCATCTTTTTTGGAATAAGTGGCTCAGCTATGCTTTTGTGGGTTTGTTTCTCCCTGAAGCTTTATTTCTAATTGTCAGGGCTAATTATTACTTGAATTCTTACCTGGCTTTTCTCTGTTGCTGCTGCTGCTTAAGAGTCACTGTCCTTGGAGTTGCCTTCACTATTTATATCCTTGACTTTGTGGACTGTACATGGTATCTCCTATTGTTTGAGTAGTCCTGCTGTAAGGTACAATGGTTGGTAAGTGTTGACATGAAAATGGTACATACATCCTTTTTTAAAAACTTTATCTATATTTTATTGTATACTGTATTTATTTTATTAATTATTTCCCAGTTATATTTCTAAGCATTTTTTTTCCTTAAATTTTGAGTTTCAAATTCTCTGCCTTCTTCTTATCAACCTCCTTCCCTCACAGAGAAGATAAGTACAAAGACATCAGTTATCATTCCAGTGAAATAAAATGATAAGAGAAGAGTAAACTTGAGAGATATTTTGGATCCAGGAAAGAAATGGGCATCTGGTTTGTGAGATAATCTTCATTTTTAGCTTTGAGGTAGAAACATGTGATCTACCAATAAATTTCCTACTTGGCTTGCTTACAGATATACTTCTTTGCCATATTTTTACCAGTGGGTGTATCCCAGGAGGAAATAGAATATCATGCAGAATAAGTCAATTTCCCAGTTAAGGAAATGTTTCTCAGTGTGTTGGAGGTGAACATTAATCTAATCTAATTAACCTAAATTAATGATAAAGAGATTACCTTCAGCCTATAGGCTAAGATTACAAGAAGTTCTATCTATTTCACATAATTCAGATAGGTCCTTATACTCTCTTTTCTTCTTTGGCTTACCCTCCTCCAAGAAAACATATGGAGTTCTACAGGTGAACTATGGAGTATGCCATTTATCTTTCACATTTTGACTAAATGATAACTGTTTCCAAAATGATTAAAATAGATTTCAACCTCTTCTCCATTTCTATTTAGCTTCTAATGACACAGGTACACTCATTTTCTAATGTCTTATCATGTCAAAGGAGGGGACACCCAGATTCCTGAAGGCTGTGATTGCAACCAAATGATAACAGCTGAGACCAGATGACAAAATTCTTCAATCATCTGAGGACCACTCCAACTAGCTTAAAGAGCCTTGTTTGCAGATTTCTTTTCTTGTCTTCCTCCCTCCTTCTCTTTCCCTTCTTCATTCCTTCTCTCTCTCTCTCTCTCTCTCTCTCTCTCTCTCTCTCTCTCTCTCTCTCTCTCTCTCTCTCTCTCTCTCTCTCTCTCTCTCTCTCCTCTCTCTCTCTCTCTCTCTCTCTCTCTCTCTCTTCTCTCTCTCTCTCTCTCTCTCTCTCTCTCTCTCTCTCTCTCTCTCTCTCTCTCTCTCTCTCTCTCTCTCTCTCTCTCTCTCTCTCTCTCTCTCTCTCTCTCTCTCTCTCTCTCTCTCTTTCTCTCTCTCTCTCTCTCTCTCTCTCTCTCTCTCTCTCTCTCTCTCTCTCTCTCTCTCTCTCTCCTCTCTCTCCCCCCTCTCTCTCTCTTTCTCTGTCTCTGTCTCTCTTCTCTCTCCCTTTCTCTCTTTTTCTTATGTTTATCTTTCTTTTCCCACAACAACTATTTAAGAGCATCAATGAGAGCCAAGGATAAGTGGCACTAATGGGTCAAAAGAGTACTCACTAACAAAATGATAATACCTTGGAAATATTGAAGGATTTGTGTATAGAACATTACAACATACTATATGAGAAAATGCAGCAAGCCTGATGAAAATCTTATGATATAGAACTTACAGATTGCTTTCATTGCTTTTAAAATAAGCTTCCTTCCTGTACAGCTGAATTGCTAATGTAGATCTCCAATTATTCCACTTTTAGGGCATTAGGGAATATAGTTAAGTGTGGGGGTTTTTGATATAGCTGCTTGTTTATAACTACATTATTCATATCTCCAATGTGCATTTGATGCCATTGCAGTAGAGATTATGTGCCCTGTACCTTGCCCATGATTTACTCTGTGTCCTTAGCAATGATATGACATATGCTGCCATTAATTTTCTTTGGGTTATACTGAACTAAAATCGGTTTGTTGGGCTTTTTGATGAAAAGATTTAGTGTATTATTCAATAGGAATTAAGGCTAAGAAGTATATGACCAAGAGTTAGAGAAACATATGAACTGAGTTGCAGAAATGAAGTCAACACTATAGAACTTAGTGTTATTTTGTTGTATGTGAAAACTCAATATAAGCAGAGCAGCACATACTCATTAAAAAAATCATGCTAAGAACGAAAGCCTTAAAGAACTGGTAATTGAGTAGATGCCCATCATTTGAAGAAAGATGAATAAGTTGTACTATATGAATGCAATGGAATATTATTGTTCTTTAAAAAATGATAATCAAGCTGATTTCAGAAAGGCCTGGAAAGACTTGTATGAACTGATACTAAGTGAAGGTGAGCAGAACCAAGAGAACACTGTTCATAGCAACAGCAAGATTGTGTTATGATGAACTGTGATGAATTTAGCTCTTTTTAACAATGAGGTGATTCAAGGCAATCCCAATAGACCTGTGATGGAAAGAGCCACCTGCATCCAGACAGAGAACTATGGAAGCTGAGTGTGGATCAGAGCATAGTATTTTTACTTGTTGTTTGTTTGCTTATGTTTTTTTTTTCTTCTTTCACCTTTTGATTTGATTCTTTTTGTGCAGCATGAAGAAAATGGAAAATATATCTAGAAGAATTGCACATGTTTAATAATATAGATTTTATTGCTTATTGTTTATAGGAAGGATAGGAAGAGAGAAAAATTTGGAACACAAAGTTTTACAAAGATGGAAGTTGAAAACTATCTTTGCATGTATTTGGAAAAATTATAGCTATTAATAAAAAGAGGAAAGAATGCTTATGGCCTATATTCCCTGGACAGCTTAGAATACATAGCTTTGAGTTAGGGTTTCTTCCAACCCCCAGGAGAATTCCTGCTAATCTGTCTTATATAGTTGACACAAGAAATACTGGACATAAAGTTCTAAATAAATATTATCAAACTCTTTATTATGTACATGTAGAGACTAATTTATGAGTGTTCATATGTTTAGGGTTGAAGAGACTTCAGAAATCATCTAATCCAATCCCCTCATTTTATATATGAGGAAGTCTGAGAGAGGTTAACTATTTGCCCAAAGTAACACAACTAGTATATATCAGAAATGAGATTTGAAACCAGATTTTTTTGACTCCACATACAAAATATTGCCTCTCTGTTGAATCATTCAATAATTTAGGCCGTAGATGCAATTAATGGCTTCCCTCAATATGCAACATGTGTGGGCTGTGCAGGCCTACAATGACACTTTAAGTTTTGCTGTAAACTCTACCTGAGGGGAAAAGCAGATTCCAGAGATTTGGGAAGGATAGTCAAAGTTGAGCCAAGGACATGAAAATGGGTTACTATCTCTGTGAACAGTCTTTTTCTGCAGTCAGCCATCTGGTGAGTCAGATTCCAACCCTACTTTTCTCTTCCTGTGTCCCTTCCATGTGTCCCTTCAGTGCACAAAATTCTTCACACATAGATCTGGAAGCAAAGGTAAAAGATAACAATACCTTCCTGCCTGGCACTATTAGAATATCCCTGGGAAATTATACCCAAAGATGTTATAGTTTAAATCTGACATGAGAGGTTACAAATATCTTGCTCCCTTCCCAGTCATTGCTCTAGAATTCCCAAGAAGCAAAGAAAACTGGTAAAATTTCATTGACAATCATAAAAATTGTGAATTTTCCTATATAAAAAGGAAACAAAGAAGCCATTTTGTCTGCCTCTCATCTCAATCCCTGGGGCTGATCTGAGTCTCTAGGCCATTATTTCTAGCTTTCCCCTTAGACTGCAGTCAACTTGAAGAATATCATCCCATAGAATTCAGTTATATTCCTACATGTTGTACATGGATTTTCTTTGTCCTTTCCTAACATATATACTGATTAAGCACAAAAGTCTATATTTAAGGGAAGATTTGCTGCTGAAACTGGTTAGTAATATGGATATTCTCTTCCTCTTTCCATTTCTGCAGATTTAAATAGTTTATCATCTTGATTTAAAACAACCTCCCCCCCCCCAAAAATAATATTGTTCCCCAAAGCATATCTTTGACAGAACAAATAGATTGGCTTCCAACAGAACTTTCCAGTTTAGCTGATTGAGATAGGTTCCTTTAATTAGCCATCTTGAGAAGGAGAGAAGTTAGATTTTCAACTGTCAGTTGCCTACATAAAAAGAGAGTAGAAATAGAATACATAATCAAAATATGACTTTTCTTTTTCTTCAACTAATTATTTTCTGTTTTCACTGCCTAGTTATCTTTCCAGTAGTTATTTTTTTTCTAAAGCTAATTTTAAAGATTTTTGTGCATTTATCTGCAAAGAGTAGAAGGGAAAAAAGATAAAGAGAGACATTTAGTTATACACCAGAACACCAGGGCCTACCCAGAACAAGCATCTTGATGTCTATCATGCTTTCTTTTGGACTTTTGCCCTGTTTTTCTGCTTCCAAATTCCCAGTTTGCAGCTACTGACTCCAGTTGTCTGCCTACTGCGGCCAGGTCACTATAATTTTGTGAGACTTCCACTTAGCTCAAAAAGTCTTAAACATTCATGCCAATATAATAAAAATAACAATACTATGCAAGTTAATTTGTACTTTAAAGGCATATCAATTAAATTAATAAGTGAGCATTCTTTAGAACTTGATAAAATAATGACAAAACTTATTGGAAAAAAATTTTTTAAGAATCTTGACTATCAAGAAATGAAAGAGATAGGAATAAATGGGAAATAGCCCTTTTACAAAGTAGCAGTCATCAAAATCATTATGCATTGGTTAAAAATAGAGAGGTAGATTAATGGAAGAAACTTGATAAAGGAGAATCAGAAACAATGAAATTCAATAATTCTGTGTTTAATAAATTGGAAAACAATTATTTAGAAAAGAATTGCCATTTGGATAAAATCTCTTCGGAAAAATAGAAAACATTTGGCATAATTGGACAGTAGACTATGTCCTGGGATGGAGCCAAGATGGCAGAGCAGCTAAGAACCTGCTCAAGCTCTCTGAGTTTGCCTCAAAAATGACATGAAACCAAATCTCTGAGCAGTCTGACAGAAGGAAACCACTCTCCAGCTCAAGATATACTGAAAAAAAAACAGTTTTCTTTATTTTTAACACATGAATCATGTTGGGAAAGAAAAATCAGAGCAAAAGAGAAAAACCAAAGGAGAAGTAAAAAAAAAAAAAAAAAAAAAAGCAAAAAAACAGAAAAAAGAAGTAAACATAGCATGTATTGATTTACATTCACTGTGCTTGGATCTTTTTCTGGATGCAGATGGTATTTTCTGTCCAAAATCTATTAGGATTGCTTTGAATCACTGAACCACTGAGCAAAACAGTCTTTCATAGTTGATCATTGCACATTCTTGCTGTTATTGTGTACAATGTATTACTGGTTCTATTTGTTTTGTTCAGCATCACTTAATATAAATCTTTCCAGGCTGTTCCAAAATCACATCCTTCATCATTTTTATAGAGGAATAATATTCTATTACCTTTATATACAAAAACTTGTTCAGCCAATCCCCAATTGATGGGTATCTACTCACTTCGCAATTCTTTGCTACCACTAAAAGAATATTACAAACATTTTTGCACATGTGAGTCATTTTCCCTTCTTTATGATTTCTTTGGGATATAGACCCAGTAATGGCACTGTTGGCTCAAAAAATGCAAAATTTTATAGCCCTTTGGGCATAGTTCCAGATTGCTCTCCAGAATTGTTGGACCATTTCCCAAGTCCACCAACAATTCATTAGTGTCCCAGTTTTCCCATATCCCCTCTAACATTTATCGTTATCTTTTTCTGACATCTTATCCAACCTGAGAGATATGAAGTGGTACCTCAGAGTTGTTTTCATTGAAATTTTCTAATGATGACATTAATTTAATCACCCGAAAATTATCAATTGATGGAATGACTTGTATTCTTATAAATCTGACACAGTTCTTAATATATTTTTTCTTTTTATTAGTAGTTTTTTGTTTTCAAAACATATGCATAGATAATTTTTGACATTCACCCTTGCAAAACTTTGTGTGCCAATTTTTTTGCCTCCCTTCTCCCCACCCCATCCCCTAGATGGCTAGTAATCCAATATATGTTAAACATGTGCAATTCTTCTATACATATTTCCACATTATCATTCTTCAGAAGAAATACAAATTAAGACAACTCTGAGATGCCACTAAACACTTGTCAGATTGGCTAAGATGACAGGAACAAATAATGATGAATGTTGGAGGGATGTGGGAAAACTGGGACACTGATGCACTGTTGGTGGAGTTGTGAAAGAATCCAACAATTCTGGAGAGCAATGTGGAATTATGCCCAAAAAGTTATCAAACTGTGCATACCCTTTGATCCAGCATTGCTGCTATTGGGCTTATATCCCAAAGAAATACTGAGGAGGGGAAAGGGACCTGTATGTGCCAAAATGTTTGTAGCAGCTCTTTTCGTAGTGGGTAGAAACTGAAAGATGAATGGATGCCCATCAATTGGAGAATGGTTGGGTAAATTATGGTATATGAAGGTTATGGAATATTATTGCTCTGTAAGAAATGACCAGCAGGAGGAATACAGAGAGGCTTGGAGAGACTTACATCAACTGATGCTGAGTGAAATGAGCAGAACCAGAAGATCGTTGTATACTTCAATGCTGTATGAAGAGGTATTCTGATGGAAGTGCATATCTTCAACATAAAGAAGATCCAACTCACTTCCAGTTGATCAATGATGGACAGAAATAACTACACCCAGAGAAGGAACACTGGGAAGTGAATGTAAACTGTTAGAACTACTGTCTATCTATCCAGGTTACTTATACCTTCGGAATCCAATACTTAAAGTGCAACAAGAAAATTGGATTTACACACATATATTGTATCTAGGTTATACTGTAACACATGTAAAATGTATGGGATTACCTGTCTTCTAGGGGAGAGAGTAGAGGGAGGGAGGGAGGGGAAAATTTGGAAAAATGAATACAAGAGATAATGTTATAAAAAAATTACTCATGCATATATCCTGTCAAAAAATTTATAATTATAAAAATTAATAAAAAGGTCTTAATTGCTAATTTGCTGTAATTAAGATCTCACCCACTTTCTCAGAGACTATGTACCCTGGCTTAATACCCTTTTCAACCCCAGTGAGACTGATGATTTTTGAAGTTTTTTTCAGTCTATCTTGAGCTGGAGAGTGGCTTCATTCAGTAGATGCTGTTCAAAGGCTTGGTTTCATGTGGTTTTGGAGGAAACCTGGCAGACCTGGAGCAGCTCCCTCACTTTATTCCCAGCTCTTGGCTCCACCTTCACTATCTGAGTGATTATTTCAAAAAATATTTAAATATTTTGATTAAGGGAGCAGTTAAATGGCACAGTGAATAGACTACCAGCCATTAACTCGAGGACCTGAGTTCAAATCTACTCTGACACCTCTCTGTCTGTCTCTGTCTCTGTCTCTGTCTAGAATGTTACTGTACTGTGGAATTTGAGAAACATGGAAAAGCCAGGGCAAAATTGAGCAGACCTAGGAAAACAATATAAGTGATGGCAATAGGCATCTATATGAAAGTCACTCCAAAAGCCATTTGAATTCTGATTGTTTATAATTATCTCTTTACTGAGAGCAAAGTATATCTTATCAATACTCTAGGACCTAAATTTGAAAAAGACTTGCCATATTTGCTTTTCCTTTTGATTTATTTAAATGTTTTTCTTACAAGGAAAGCCTCAGAGTATAGAAGATATAGATATATATATATATATAGATAGATACATATAAAGAAATAGGTAGATTGATAATGGATATGTATGTGTGTATAACTATATTACAAACACCAAAGATAGCAATAAAACCAAAGAATGAACAAGGAAAAAGGATAAGAAATATTTACCTGAAATCTATTATTAATTTCATTGTAATCATATTCTTAATGAAATTGAATATGGACTTTTTATTGCAGAATATACATTATCAAAACTATTTTACTATTTTTGATAATGCATAAAATGCACTTAGAGTATGAAAAATGCTATAAGTAAACATTAGAACTGAAGAAAAAGCAGTATAATCAGTCTTGGCCAGTGTGTGTGTGTGTATGTGTGTGAGATGAGCACGAAAGTTCAAAGAATAACCAAGCACTAAATCACCATTGTTTGTTGTTTGTCCTTCATTCTCAAAAAGGAGTATGACATCAGGAAAGTGATGCCATAACATGAAAATGAATTTGATTTAAGTGTCACCAGCCTTACTTTCTCCTTTGGAACCATTTAAGTCCAGTAGCAAGATATAGAGCAAGAAAATTGGAGATGTCTCTATACTCAGTGGGAAACCATAGCCTTTTTAAATTAAAATGATTAACAAGTTTTATTTTGACTGAATCAATGAACAATCAGTGATTAAGGGTAAGTAAAAAATTAGACAAATAATAACATATTTTACCTAATGTTCTTTTCTTCCTTTTTTGCCTTCTTCCTTAATTTCCTCCTTCCCTTCCTCCCTCACTCTCTCCTTTCCCCCCCTCTTTCTTTCCTTTCATTTTTTCCTCACAAGTACTGACACTTATTCATCCTAATGTCAAAGAAGTAAGCCATAGTCATCATACAAATCAGCATACAATATCAAAAGGCAGTATTCATATATATTAAAGCATTACAAAGGGAAATAATTACTTTTCCTCAATGGTTTCACTTTAATGGTTTTGGATGTGTGTAGTTAGATGAGTTCATTCATTATATAAATATTTTGTTTTGATCTTAATACTTTAAGGAATTTTTTTTCCCACCAGAATTTCCAAATGAAATGTAGTTTCCTTTTGTTTTTGTTGTTGTTGTTCAGTTATTTCAGTCATGTACAGCTCTATGTGACCCATTTGGAGGGTTTGTTTGGGTTTTTTGTTTGTTTGTTTTTGCAATGATACTAAAATGGTTTTCCATTTTCCACATGGTGAAACTGAGGCAGAATTAAATGATTTGCCCAGTGTCTGAGACCAGATTTGAATTCAGGAAAACTCAGGTTACTTCTTGCTTCCAAACACAATCCTTAATCCACTGTGTCACCTAGATATCCTTTACATTTCTCAAAATGTCTATGACTTTATTAATAAGCTTTGTTTTGAAACTGTGTCCTTACCAAAGTTGCCTGGCCTGAAATCTGCAGGATATCCATTAACACTCTTTTTTTCTAAACTGTATTAAATGCCAGTACTTCTTACATCACACACACATACACATTTGTATGCATGTGTAGATATATATATATATATATATATATATATATAATGTGTGTGTGTGTTTATATATTTGTGTATATATATAGAAAGAAAGAGAAAAAGTTTTAAAAATTTGCTAAGTACTTTATATACAATAGTTGTTTGTTATTGTTGTTGTTGCTTTTGTTTTTAATCCTCAAGGCTCAATAAAGCAGGGTTTCTTTTTTTTTTTTTTTTTTTTTTTCCCCTGAGGCTGAGGTTAAGTGACTTGCCCAGGGTCACAGCTAGGAAGTGTTAAGTGTCTGAGATCAGATTTGAACTCTGGTCCTCCTGAATTCAAGGCTGGTGCTCTATCCACTGCGCCATCTAGCTGCCCCTAAAGCAAGGTTTTTTCCTATTCATGACCACTTTTCACCTGAGAAATTTTTACACAATTTGGGTATAAAACTGGAATACAAATCATTTATTGATAATAAGTAAATTTGCTATTAATAAAAAGTCATATCTTTTGTGACCCCTACATTCACTTACCTGACCTCAAAGGGGGTTATAACCCACAGGTTAAGAAGTTTGCATTAGAGGAATTTTACATCTCAGAAGAACTAAATAAAGGTATATATGAGTGTGCTTGTATGGAAGAGGAAGGGTGTGTGTGTGTGGGGGGGGGGGTTGTCTATAGAAGACAATGAGGTGACCAATAAAAGTTTATACTTTAAATTATGAAGTAAAGCTGCTGTAACAAGAAAGAAGAGGAATGTCTTGAAAAACACTCTAATTTATGAGGGTCTATGGACTGTCTTTTACTTGAAGTGTATCTGAAATCTGAACCCAAAGCTTTGTTTGACACAGATCTCTCAACACACACACACACACACACACACACACACACACACACACACACACACACACACACACACTAGCAACATTATGTGTATAATATACTATACTATATGCAGTTTAACCACCAGATGGCAGTAAGATATTGCTATATTTAAAATATGTACTTGCATATAATTTTTGCAAATTTGAAAAAAATTTTAATATGTAATATATTATTTTTACCATAATTGTTTATTGTGGTGATCTGGAATTGAAATCATGAGATTTTAATACATATTATTTTTTTTTATTACATTGACTATTAAACTTATCTTGTTAAGAGGCCATTTTTTCCCTGGGTCTAACACTGATTCTGGCCCATAGATTTTTAATAGTATTTAAATCAAAAGAATCCCCAAGATATTTAAGCACGTTTATCACCATTTCTTAGATACTTTTCTTAATCTTGAGGAAGATGTGGTATGGTATGGTAATATTCCAGGATTCCATCCCCAAGAGAGAATTTTAGGAATGTTCAGGAACATTTCAGGTTCTCAGTACATCATTTTATCACAGGCCACTTTGTTCTATGTTGTTCTCTATGAGAACAAAACTTCAAAGCCCACTGGAAGTAAATAAAATCATCGGGACACTTTTTAGGTGGATGTTTTACAAAACAGATGCTTTCATCAAGTAATCAATGATGTTTTATTAAGCATTCACTATGTACCAGCATTATGCTGAGCTCTGAGGATACCAGTATAAAGAAAGAAACAAAACTTACTGATAAGGAGCTTACTCTCTAATGAGGAAGACAACAAATGAACATATAATAATATATAGCATAAAAGTGAATAAATAAAATCAATGCAAAATAATTAAATACAAGGAGAAAAATACAAGCAATTGGGTTAGGACATCAAAAACTGCTTCATTTAGAAAACAGACAACTTAAAGTAGGAGGGGCAATCTTTGAAGCAGACATAAGTAAGGAATGTTTTCCAGTTATGTGGGATGGGCCACAGAAATGCACAGACAGGATATTGGAATATACATTCCAATGTATAAGGAAGAAAAAAGAAATCAATTTGAATGGGTGATAGAATGCCACAGGTAGGCTAATGTCCAACGAATCAGAAAGGATAGATAGCAGTGAGCATATGAATGGTTTTAAAAACTAAAGAGAAAAAGAAAATAAGAAGCCACTGGAATTGATTGAGTTGGAGTCACATGGCCAGCTCAGTGTTAAAGGAAAATTACTTTTTATTCTGTAGAGAATGAACTGAAGTTGGAGAGACTTGAAGTAGGGAGAGCAATCAGAGGGCTGTGGGAATAATCTAGTCTAGAGGTTGTGAGACCCTGAAGTGACTCCTATACGAGGAGAAAAAAGATATCAGATGCAAAAAATGTTTTGAAGACTAAAATGGCAAGATGATTAGATTTTTAAGACGTAAAAGAATAAGGAGATAAGAAAAAATGTCAAAGTAATGAAATTGAGATGGAAGGGATGGTTGTACCTTCAACTGAAATACTGAAAGTCTGGAAGAGAGAGATTAGTTAATGGAGAAATAGTTAATTTGGGACATGTTGAATTTGATGTATCTCTGAGACATCCATTTTGAAATAGCTAATAGGCAATTGGTAAATCAGGACAGAAGTTCAGGGGAGAAAATCTGACTGGAGATAGATATGTGTTTGTGTGTGTGTGTCTATACATATATACATACATACATATATATATATATATATATATATGTATGTGTGTATGTATATATAGAGACATATAAACATGTCCACTCAGATATTGATGTTTATGTGTGCAATTGCTTAAAGACATGAGAAGTAATGAGATTATGAGGAGAAAGAATATAAAAGAAGAAGAAAAGAATTAGGAAAATATGTGATAGAACAGTTAGGAGTGATAAAATGTGGATGTTGAGTCAGTAAAGGAGAAAATGAAGGAGAAATTTGACAAGAAAGAGAAGAGAACCATGATGTCTTCTTTCCTTTCTTCCTCTCTCCCTCCCCTCTCCCCTCCCCTCCCCTCCCCTCCCCTCCCCTCCCCTTCTTTCTTTCTTTCTTTCTTTCTTTCTTTCTTTTCTTTCTTTCTTTCTTTCTTTCTTCTTCTTTCTTTCTTTCTTTCTTTCTTTCTTTCTTTCTTTCTTTCTTTCTTTCTTTCTTCCTTCCTCTTCCTTCCTTCCTTCCTTCCTTCCTTTCTTTCTTCTTATTTCTTTCTTTCTTTCTTTTCTTCTTTTCTTTCTTTCTTTTCTTTCTTTCTTCTTT